>NC_057718.1:4357817-4376374 GCF_004010195.1 Chiloscyllium plagiosum | reverse complement strand
TGGACTCCCTCCAACCCCCTTCACCTGGACTCTCTCTACCCCTCCTCACTTGGACTCCCTCTACCCCGTACTTCACCTGGCCTGTGTCTACCCCATTCCCCAACCTACGGTCCCACTCTCTGGACACAATCAACTCCTTTCATACTTCATGTCCTTAGACTAGTTCATTCTTTAATATTCTAAACTCAATGTAATGCAAGAATCATATCACTCCCAGTTCTCTGATATCAGAGGCAATATCAGAGCAGGCAGTGTGGGAACAGGCAGCGAAGGTACAAGCAATGTCAGTGCAGTCAGTGTGGGAACAGGCAGCAAGGGTACAGGCAATATCAGTGCAGGCAGTGTGGATAGAGGCAGCGAGGGTTCAATACTCACCAATCCAGTAACAGGCAGCAATTTAGGAAGGAAATCTGTAGCTGAATAAAATTTACTTTGGAATCCTGTCAGAGGCTGGGGATTAAAATCTGACCTGCAGCCACTCTGAGACAAAGATTTTATGTTTTGTCATATTCATTATCATATTAATTGCTTGGAATTAATTAGGCAACCGTTCCTAAAATAACTGATTAGATATGACAAATGTCCCTGATGTCGGTTTGCCAACAGAGTTTAGGATGTATCACAGTATCACAGAATTGTTGCAGTACAGGAGGAGGCCATTCAATCCATTAGGTTTACACCAGTTCTTCAACTCAGCATCATTATCCAGTGCCAGTCTCCTGCTTTCTCCCCACACCCTTACACACTATTTATATCCATATAACCATCCAAAACGACTCTTCAATGCCACAGTGGAACCTGCCTCCACCACATTTCCATTCAGTGCATTCCAGGCCCTAGCTACTCACTGTGTGAAAAAGATATTTCTCACATCACCCTTCCTTCGATTGCACATAATTTCAATCTCTATCCTTTCATTCTTGCTTAAGAATTAGGAATAAGAGTAGGCCACCTGGCCCTTCCAGGCTGCTCTGCCATTCAATAAGATCATGGCTGATCTTTTCATGGCCTCGTCTCCATTTTCCCACCTATTCACTGTATCCCTTAATTCCTTTATTGTTGAAAAAAAACAATCTTAATTTTAAAAATATTTACTGAAGTAGTGTCAACTACTTCACTGGGCAGAGAATTCCATAGATTTACAACCCTCTGGGTGAAGAAGTTGCTCCTCAATTCAGTCCAAAATCTGCTCCTCCTAATTTTGAAGCTATGCCCTCTTGTCCTAGTCTCACCTGCCAGTGGAAACATCCTCTCTACTTACATCTTACCTATTCTCTTCATAATTTTACATGTTTCTATAAGATCCCCCCTCATTCTTCTAACATCCAATGAATGTAATTCCAGCCTTCTCAGTCTCCCCCATAAGCCAACCCCCTCAATTCTGGAATCAACTTAGTGAACCTCCCCTGCACCCCCTCCAGTGCCGTACATCCTTTCGCAAATAAGGAGACCAAAACTGCACACAGTACTCCAGGTGTGGCATCACCAACACCGTGTAGAGCTACAATATAACCGTCCTGCTTTTAAACTCAATCCCTTGAGCAATGAAAGACAAAATTCCATTTGTCTTCCTAATTACCTGTTGTACCTGCAGACCAACCTTCTGTGATTCATGCACAAGGACACCAGGTCCTTCTGCACAGCAGCAAGCTGCAGCTTTTTACCATTCAAGTAATAGTCCTTTTTACTGTTACTCCTACCAAAATGGATGACTTCACATTTATCATCATCGTATTCCATATGCCACACCTTTACCCACTCACTTAAACTATGTCCCTTTGCAAAGTTTCACAGTCCTCTGCACACTTTGCTCTGCCACTCATGCACGTGTCATCTGCAAACTTTGACACACTACACATTGTCCCCAACTCCAAATCATCTGTATAAATTATGAACAATTGTGATCCCAACGCAGATCCCTGAGACGCACCACTAGTCACTGGTTGCCAATGAGAATAGCACTCATTTATACCCACTCTTTGCTTCCTGTTAGTCAACCAATTCTCTATCCATGCTCATACTTTACCAAAACGCCACACATCCTAATCTTATGCAGCAGCTTCTTGTGCGGCACCTTGATGATGCTTTTTGGAAATTTATGTACAGCACATCCACTGGGTCCCCATTGTCCACCATGTTCGTAATGCCTTCATCGAATTCCAAAAGATTAGTTAAACATGACCTGCCCTTCATGAACCCACGTCACCTCTGCCTAACCTCCCTTTTTAAACAGTGTCATCACATTTGCCATTTTCCAGTCTGCTGGAACTGTCCCAGAATCCAGTGAATTTTGGAAAATTACCACAGTGCATTTACCACTTCTCCTGCCATCTCTTTTATTACCCTGGGATGCATTCCATCAGGGCCAGGAGACCTGTCTACCCTAAGCTCCATTAGCTTGTCCAACTCTATCTCTTCCATGATAATGAATGTTTCCAGGTCCTCACCCAGCTTCGGCTCTTTGTCAATTACTGGCATGTTAATAGTGTCCTCCATGTGAAGACTGATACAAAATACCTGTTCAATGCCTTGGCCACTTCATTATATCCCATAACTAAATTCCTCTTCTCATCGTCTGGAGGACCGATGTTTACTTTAGCCACTCCTTTTCATTTTATGTATTTGCAGAAACCTTTGTTATCTTTCTTTATATTCTGTACTAGTCTTTATCTCATGTTCTATCTTATTTTTCTTTATAGCTCTTCTTGTGGCTTTCTGTTGACCTTTAAAGCTTTCCCAGTCTTCTAGTTTTCCGCTGATCTTGGCCACTTTATGTGTGGGTACAGCGTCTCCCTGTCTGCTCTATCCAGCCAACTCATGATTTCCTCAAATCTCCTATAAGCCAAGGAGAATAGCCCCAACTTCTTCAATTATGAGGGTGGCATGGTGGCTCAGTGGTTAGCGCTAGCAGGGACCCGCATTTGATTCCAGCCTTGGTTTCCCCCCACAGTCCAAAGATGTGCAGGTTTGGTGGATTGGCCATGAGAAATTGCTCATAGTGACCAGGGACGTGCAGGCTAGGTGATTTAGCTATGGAAAATGTTGGGTTACTCGGGATAGGGTAGGGGTGTGGGTCGAGTTGGGATGGTCTTCAGAGGGTAGTGTGGACTTGATGGGCCAAATGGCCTGCTTCTACACTGTAGGGATTCTATGATTTTATCCTTGTAACTTCATACTCAGTACCATCTGTGAGATGGGAGAATGTGGGATAGTTTGATCTATTTGAGAGAGAGATAGAGAGAGAGAGAGGCTTAGGATTCGAAAACAGCAGCAGGGGTGGAAATGGGTGCATTACAACAATAAAAATTTATGTTCAGACAGAGGCGTTAAGCTGAACAGTTTCACAGGACAAATTGTGATGCACTACACATCACTACACATCACTAAGTCATATCAGATCGGATGGAGTAAAGGAGCGTTTGAAAGGAATTGACAGAGAGAGAAAACAGAAAGGTTCATGGAGGGATTTCTAGAGTTTAGGCCCAGTAACTGAAGACCTGACTGCCATTGATGGAAAAATTATCATGGGACACCAGAGGCAGGGTGTGTTTAAAGCTGTGTCGCATATCAGCTGTAGGACATAACACAGAAAACAGGAAGTAAAATAAGGCACACTTTGATCATGAACTTGTTGGGGGGAGGGGGTAGATGGGTGGGGCTATCCATTGACAAGTTTCCAAAGCATCATTTCTGATGAAGGTCTTATGCCCGAAACATTGACTCTCCTGCTCCTCCGATGCTGCCTTGTTGCTGTTCTTTTCCAGCATCATACTTTTTGACTCAAGTTTGCAAAGCAGTACTTTCTGTGTTGTTACATAATTTGGCTCTGTTTTAACTCTTGAAGATTAATAAAAATAGCAGCACCTCTCCACTAGCCCCCATAAAAATGGCAACTGCAGTTTACAATGCCCCCTATAAAGATGGCAGCTGCCATTTACAATTGTCCCCTACAAAGATTGTAGCTGCTGTTCACAATGTGCCCCTTATAAAAATGGTAGCCAGAATTTATAATGCCCCCTATAAAGATGGCAGCTGATGATTATAATCTGCACCCTATAAAGATGGCAGCCACAATGTATAATGCCCCCTATAAAAATGGCCGCTGCTGGTTACAATTTGCCCCCTGTAAAGATGGCAGCCATGATTTATAATGCCCCCTATAAAAATAAAAATCAAACAACACCAGGTTATAGTCCAACAGGTTTATTTGGAAGCACTAGCTGTCGGAGTGCTGCTCCTTCAACAGGTCACTAGTGGGACAGGATCATAAGACACTGAATTTATAGCAAAAGATCATGGTGTCATCCAACTCATAAGATATATTGAAGAAAACTTAGATTGTTGTTAAGTCTTTCATCTTTTAGAATGGGTTGCAGGTATCAGTTCATTAATAAGTAAATCCCAGAACTTTTTTCAATTTACATTCCCGAGATAATTTAAGGTTTTACAACAAAAAAGGTGATATCTCAGCTCAGATAATGCACTAAAGGTGTGAGGTTAGAGTCTGTCTGTATTTCAATCTTGAGTTTGCATTGGCAGGATTGTATTTGCAGATACATTCCGTTTTGTTCAAAAAAAGTGCACAATCTGCAAGCAATCAATCCATACGAAATTTCATAATTTGTTCTTTGGAAATAGAACCAGTCTGGCTCAAGATTCAAATACAGACAGACTCTAACCTCACGCCTTTAATACATTATCTGAGTCGAGATGTCACTTTTTAAAATAAAACCTTAAATTATCTCAGGAATGTAACTTGAAAGAAGTTCTGGGATTTACATATTAATGAACTGATACCTGCAACCCATTCTAAAAGGTGAAAGGCTGAACAATCTCGGTTTGTTCAAATTATCACATCAGTTGCATGACCACTGTGATCTTTTGCTATAAATTATGTGTCTTATGATCCAGCCCCACTAGTTACCTGATGGAAGAGCAGCGCTCCAACAGCTAGTGTTTCTTATTAAACCTGTTGGAGGACAATAACCTGGTGTTGTGTGATTTTTAACTTTGTCCACCCCAGTCCAACACTGGCACCTCCACATCATTTCTATAAAAATGGTGGCTCCTTTTTACAAAGCTCCCTCTAAACAGTCACTGTTTACAGTCAGGTTCTCATCAGACTGCATTTGGAATATTCCAAACAATTTGGTCCCATATCAAAGGAGGCATGTGCAGACTTTGGAAGCAGTCCAGAGGAGGTTTCCAAAAATGACTCGAGGGATGAGGGCCTTGTCATATAGAGTCGTAAAATCATTGAGATGATTGATTTAAAAACAAACCCTTCGGTCCAACTCATTCATGCAGACCTGATATCTGAACCTAATCTAGCCCCATTTGCTGACACTTGGGCTATATCCCTCTCAACACTTCCTATTCATATGCCCATCCAGATGCCTTTTAAATGTTATAAAGAGCAGTTGAGGACCCTGCGTCTGTACTCGATGGAGCTTAGAAGGATGAAGAGGGAATCTGACTGAAACTTACAGAATACTGAGAATCCTGGACTCAGATGACATGGAGAAGATGTTTCCTCAAGTAGGAGAGACCATAGCCCAAGAGCACAGTCTCAGAGTGAAGGGATGACCCTTTTATAAATGTCAAAAGTAACATGATATCAGTTTATAATCCAACATTTTAAATCACAAGTTTTCGGAGTGTTGCTCCTTCATCAGGTGGAGTGAAGAGAGCATCCAGACACAGACTTTATAATCAGAGAGATCAAAAGATCATACAAATGGTGTGAATAGAGAGTCGACAGGCCGAACAATAGGTCACTGCATGTGATCGAGTGCTTCAGATGGTGTGAGTAAAGTGTCAATAGCTGAATAACAAGTGAATGGACGACCTATAATCCGATTAATTGAGTTAAAAGTCACACAACTCCAAGTTATACTCCAACAAGTTTATTTGGGAGTACTATACAAGCTTTCAGAGCACTATTCCTTTGTCGGGAAGGTAGTGAGGCAAGATCATAGGACACAGAATATATAGTAAAAGATCAAGGTGTCATACAACTGAGGTGGTGTATTGAACAAACCTAGATTGCTGTTATGTCTTTAATCACCTAGAATGTGAATGCAGTTAATATGTAAATCCCAGAACTTCTCTCAAGTCACTGTCCTGAGATAACTTAAGGTTTTATCAGTATAAATAAAAAAATGACATCTCAGTTCAATCAATTCATTAAAGGTGTGAGGTATCACAACCTTGAGTCAGACTGGTTCTATTTCCAAGTAGGAATTTATAAATGTCACATGGACTGACTGCCTCCACATTGTGCCTACAGATTGTGTGTTTTTTGAACAAAATAAAATTTATCTGCAAATACAAATCACCCCATAGACTTATATTCATGTGTATGTGCGTGCACGTGTGTGTGTACATGTGTGTGTGTGTGCATGTGTGAGGGGGACAGAAAAACTCAATATGTGTGGGAAAGAGAGAGTGTGTGAGTGCGTGCATGTGAATGTGAGTGTGTGTATGTGCTTGATATAGTGTGAGTGTGTGATGTGTAAGAGTGTGTGTGTGAGTGTGTAGTGTAGTGGGGTCACCTACAGTGCGACATGAACCAGGTTGAAGCCATCCTTATGGGTATCAAGCTTGGCTATCAGTCTCTGCTTGGCAACTCTCCATTGGTGTGTATCCTGAAGTCCACCTTGGAGGATGGTCACCTGAAGATCCGAAGCTGAATGTTCTAGACCGTTGAAGTGCTGCCCCACTGGGAGGGAACATTCCTCTCTGGCGATTGTTGTGTTGTGTCCATTCATCCGTTGTCGTAGCGTCTGCTTGGTTTTGCCAATATATCATGCCTTGGAACATTGTTGCCTGCGTATGAGACAGAGAGATAATCACAAAAATTAAAAGTAAGGTGGTGCTAGATACCATACAGCTGGAATAACATAATAGGTATAAGAGTTACATACCACGGAGGAATTTCTTCAGCCAGAGGGAAGTGGCTTTGTGGTGCTTATTGCTACTGAGGGCTGCAGAGGCCAAATCATTGAGTACATTTAACTTAAACATAGATCATTCTTGATTGGTAAGGGCATCAAGGGTTATGGGGAGAAGGAGTTTAAGAAACATAACAGCCATGATCAAATGCTGGTGTAGCCTCGATGGGCTGAATGGCCTAATTCTGATCCTAGATTTTATGGTTTTATGGCCTTACCTGTTGTAACCTGGTGCTACACTTTTGCTTGCTCGGCAACCTCTTGATCGAGTCGAGGAGCAAATCCCAGGATTGCAAATAGATGCATTAAATTCAGCAAACTTTTAATAGTCATCCATTGCAATGTAGCTAAATGTGTCACCCAATTTGTGCAGAGAAAGTTCTAATGACAGCAACGAAATGAACGAACGAAGCCATTTCAGTTTTCTGATGGGGAGAGGTTTTTTTTCCCAAAGCATACAATGAACTATTGGCATGATGGTTTTGTGATAGTCAGTGTCAGATTTGGATCCGAGTTATCATTGATTGGCTGGTGGTCAGTGCTGTGGGCACAAAATTGGCATCTTTGCCATTCAGCTGGACCATGGGTATAACCTGGGTGGGAGACTGTATGGCCTAGGGTTTTTTCATTCATTCATTGTATATGGGCATCGTTGGCTGGGTCAGCATTTATTGTCCATCCTTAATTGCCTGGAGGGGAATTAAGAGTTAACTACGTTGCTGAGGGTCTAGAGTCACATAGACCAGACCAGGTAAGCACAGCAAGATGTCCTTCCCCAATGGCCATGAGTGAACCCAATGAGTTTTTATAACAATTAATGGTCTTTTTATGGTTAACATTGGGTTAGATTTTGATTCCAGAATGAATTCAAATTCTACCATCTGCCCTGATAGCATTCAAACCCATGACTGCAGAACAATAGCCTGGGACTCAGGATTACTGCCTCACCCTGATTCCTCCTCATCAACCAGTTTGGGATGGGTTTGGAGTCACAAAGAGCCCAACCTGTGTAAGAACAGTAGGTTTGCTTTGGAAAACAGACATGACTGAATGGTTACGAATTAATGACAATGCTGCATTTTTCGTCATTTTTACTGACTCCAACTATTTCACTTCTGTTTAAATCACATTCACATTCTCGGATTGTTCAGCATGGTACTTAAGCTCCTGTTCTCTGGGATTATGAAGCCTGGAGTCTGGTCCAGCAGCAACAATCATCCTTCTGTTCATTATGCTTCTTATCAGTTTAATCGTTCCATGTTTGCTTTTCCCATCTTCATTCATCTGTTCAAGAACGATTCACAGTGCCAGCTCAGATCTGTCAGGATGTTGTCATTTTTCCCATGACTGGATCTGTCTCACCTTAGGCTGGGACTAAAGTCTTTCTCTGATCACTGTCAGACCCAGTCTGAATCAACCTGGCAGCACACACCCTGGATCCAGTCAGCTCGACCTTTCTAAACATTCACAGCATCTGGCAGATGAAACATTTTGATACTGCAATTGCACTTCTGACTGTAACTCTGTATTCAAACAATCCTGGTTACCGTGGCAATGTTGTTGCATAAATGGATCTGTTCGGAAACGAAGACCTCATTCCTTGTGTGAGATCCAGTCAGAGAGGATTGTGGGCTTTTGTTTAATTCTTTCATGTAATGACAAGCTCGCTGGGCCAGCATTTATTGCCCGTACCTAGTTGTCCCTTGCCAAGATGCTGGTGCTTCTTGAACCACTGCAGTCCATGTGCTGTAGGTAGACACATAATGCATTTAGGGAGGGAGTTTCATGATTTTGCCCCAGCGACAGTGAAGAAACGGAATAATTTCCAAGTCAAGATGGTGAGTGGCTTGGAGCACAACTTGCAAGGAGTGGTGTTCCCATGTACTTATTGCCCTTACCCTTCTAGATAAAAACGGTCATGGGTTTGGAAGGTGCTGCCTGAGGCTTGTTGGTGTATTTCTGCAGTGCATCTTGTAGGTAGTACAACTGAGCGTTGGCGGTGGAGGGAGTAGGGGCTTGTGGATGTAGTGCTGAACAAGTGCACTGCTTTGTCCTGGATGGTGTCAAATATCTTCAATGTCTTTTTGAGCCGCACTCATCCAGATAAGTGTGGAGTAATTAGAGTTTGTTGCTCAACTGTGATGTAAGTCTAAGGCACAATCCCAACTCCTAATATCCAAGCGTTGAGGACAGACTTGAACTTCCACTTTCCCCTGCAAATTGTTTGGGCTCATTTCAAAACAGAGATTTTCTCATTACTGTTGAAACTGAGGGAGTGGTCACAGGAGGGCCTAACAGTTTGGATCATGCTGTGTATTTTCTGGACCCACAGCTTCGCCTTGGTTGAGACAGGCCTGTATATAACCTGGTCTGGGGCCATGGGATGTAGGAACCAATCAATTGCAGTTCAGTTGAAAAGGGAAAAAGATAAAATGTGATCCTTCATTTCCAGAGACAGTGACTGATCTCATTTTGTTTCAAACATCCTTTCAAGGAGTCAGTCAAAGTCAGAGTTACAACGATATTGGCTGTGTCCCTATGTTTCCTTTCGAAGGCTGTGTCCCACAGAACTTTCCTGTTGGTAGTTTGTGACCCATCGTCAGTGTGAAAAGGGTTCATTTGCTCCCCCCCTAGTGCTGGGATGTGGGAACATTCAGATAAACTGTGGCACAGATAAGCTCAAGATACACCCCACCAAATCGTACAATTGGATTCAAAGTCGCAGAATTGTTCCAGCGAAGGCGGAGGCCATTCAGCCCATCATGACTACACTGGCTGTTCAAACGAGCATCATTACTGAATGGCAATTCCCTGCTTGTCCCGCAAACCCTTACACACTATTTCTATCCAAATAATCAGCCAATGCCCTTCTTCAATGTCTCCATTGAACCTGCCTTCACCACGTTTCCAGGCAGTGCACTCCACATCCTAACCACTAACAAATCACTTTAAATCTAAGCCCTCTTGGTTGTGTTTCCTTTATGAGTGGGAATAACTTCTCCCATCTACCCTAACCAGCCTCACATTCCAATCACTTAATGTGAACTATCAACATCCTTTCTCTGCCAGCACCTCGCCTCCCCCCCACCACTATTGCATCAGTGCTGCCCCTTCCACATTTCACTTCAGCTCTAATGAAGAGTCATCTAGACTTGAAACGTTAGCTTGTTCTTTCTCTATGGATGCTGCCTGACCTGCTGTGATCTCCAGCATTTGTTGTGTTCAGCACAGATTCCAGCATCTGCAGTAATGTGCTCCTACATTTAACAAATCTCTTCACAGCCTTCCTCTCTCTGAGGAGAACTGTTTCAATCTCTCCCTCATCACTGACATTTCTCATCCCTGGAACTGTTCTTGTAAATCGTTTCTATACTCTCTGTCCAATGTATTCACAACTTCCCTATGGATGTAGTGCCATCCATACACAATACTCCAGCTGAGTCTCATTAGAGTCATCGAGTCATCAGAGCATTGATCTCAGGAGTTGGGAGGTCATGTTGTGGCTGTAAAGGACATTGGTTAGGCCAGTTTTGGAATATTGTACAATTCTGGTCTCCTTGCTATCGGAAGGATGTTGTGAAACTTGAAAGGGTTCTGAAAAGATTTACAAGGATGTTGCTGGAAATGTGTTGCTGGAAAAGCGCAGCAGGTCAGGCAGCATCCAGGGAACAGGAGAATCGACGTTTCGGGCATAAGCCCTTCTTCAGGAAGAGTTCTGAAAAGATTTACAAGGATGTTGCCAGGGTTGGAGGATTTGTGGGCAGCACCGTGGCCCAGTGGTTAGCACTGGTACCTCGCAGCGTCAGAGACCCGGGTTCAATTCCCGCCTCAGGCGACTGACTGTGTGGAGTTTGCACGTTCTCCCCGTGTCTGCGTGGGTTTCCTCCGGGTGCTCCGGTTTCCTCCCACAGTCCAAAGATGTGCAGGTCAGGTGAATTGGCCATGCTAAATTGTCCGTAGTGTTAGGTAAGGGGTAAATGTAAATGTAGGGGTAGGGGTGGGTTACGCTTCGGCGGTCGGTGTGGACTTGTTGGGCCGAAGGGCCTGTTTCCACACAGTAAAGTAATCTAATAATCTAATCTAATCTAAACGTAATCTAATCTAATTTGCGCTACAGAGAGGCTGAATAAGCTGGGGCTGTTTTTCCTGGAGCATCGGAGGCTGAGGGGTGACCTTAAAGAGGTTTATAAAATCATGAGGGGCATGGATAGGATAAATAGACAGTCTTTTCCTTGGCCCCTGCTTTGCCTCTACCCTTCTCTCAGACCCTGCTCCCCACCTATCCCCCACTCCCCAAGCTTAAGGTTCAGTTCTGGCATTACCATCAGCATTAACCACAATTTGCATGTAACTTGTTGGCTGTGAAACCTTTGACTGCACTCTGAAGTCATCAAAGGCACCTTGTCATTTCATGTTCTTTTCTTCTTTCTCGAAATAAACCTATCTTGTTGAAGACACTATCTGGGGATTCTAACAGGGTCAGAAAAAATCCAAAGTTCTTCATTTAATCCTGATATCTCATTATGCGTCTCTCTGGCCATCAGTCTGCAGTGGTTCTTTTAAACAATGAAACTTGTCTCATGACAGAGTTTTTCAATTTATAAAGGCCCTTTGTGCAAGCAGACAAATCAACAACACCAGGACCCATTCAATCTTAACAACATAGAAATCACTGTTGATTATGTAACATGTCGAGGCTTACAGAAAACGTGAATCATGCACTAATTAGCTCCACTACACTGAGTTTGAGATTATTCTGCACTGACTGTCACCCTGCCTTTACGTTATCACTGATAGGAGATTCCAGGCTGGAATAGAGCTAACCCTTACCTCACAATCACTGCTGATAAAATTCCTCTCATTTGTAAATGTGTCTGAGGTGCAGATAACTGAAAAATAAAATTATATTACAAGATGCTGTCAACAAAACCCTTCAATTCGTAGAATCACTGCAGCAGGCCATTCAACCCATCAAGTCCCCACTGACCCTCTGAAAAGTATCCCACCCACCCAATAACCCTGCATTGCCCATGGTAATCCACCTAGCCTGCAAATCCCTGAACAATATGGGCAATTTAGCATGGCAAATCCACATAACCTGCACATTTTTGGACTGTGGGAGGAAACCCATGCAGACACAAGAAGAATGTGCAAGCTCCACACAGATAGTCACCCAAGGGTGGAATTGAACCCAGGTCCCTGTGAGGCAACTGTGCTAACCACTGAGCCCCCCTCAGATTCATTGGTGATTTAGCATGATCTGCACGTCTGCAGGTTGTCAGTCTGATCTCTGCACATTATGAGCCAGAAATTCCAGTCTGTACTTTGGGACTCAGCACCTGACCTCAGCTGTTGCTCTGGTACAGAGACATTAAGAGATGTGGTATTTTCAGATCACACAACAGAGAGATCCCATCCATCTCTGCTGGTGAGTGAGGAGGATCCCATTTCATTCTTTGAAGCAGATGAGGGTGATCTCCTATTTTCATCCCCATTCATTCTTCCATCAACTGAAAGCACCAAACACTGATCAACCATTTACTTGTGTATGTTGTGCCCCTTCTGGTCACTGCCCTTTCCCACACAACAGTGGTGCTGATCCACTGGGCTGCATTGTCCCAGATAGAGTCAATGTCTCGAGTGCTGTTTATTCAAATGAGGGCAGCTCCAGCAGAAGTCAGGAAGCTTTCCCCATTCAGGACAAAGTAGCCCAATTGATTGACACTACATCCACAAGCATCCACTCCCTCCACCACCCACACTCAGTAGCAGCAGTGTGAAACACAGGGGACATAGTGGATGAATGACAATGTCACTGGGCTTTTTAATAAAATCATTCATGGGATATAGTCATCACCATATGGCTGGAATGGCATTTATTGCCCATCCCTAATTACCCAGGAAGCAATTAGGAGTCAGTCACACTGCTGTGGGTTTGGAGTCACACGTAGGCCAGACCAGGTAAGGATGACAGTTTCCTTCCCGAAAGGCCATTAGTGACCCAGATGGGTATTTCCCAACACTCAGCAATAGTTTCATGGTTATTGTTAGACTGTTATTTCCAGATTATTATAGAATTATCTGCTATGGCAGGATTCAAATCTGGGTCCCTGGGACATTACGTGAGCCTCTGGATTAATAGACTAATGATGATGCCGAAAGGCTATCACCTACTGGGCTGGTAATCCAGAACTGTACAGGACATTGGTTAGGCCACTTTTGGAATACTGTGTTCAGTTCTAGTCTTCCTGCAATAGGAAGGATGTTGTATAACTAGAAAGGGTCCAGAAAAGAGCTAGAAGGATGTTGCTAGAGTTGGAGGATTTGAGCTATAGGGAGAGGCTGAACAGGCTGGGGCTGTTTTCCCTGGAGCATCGGAGATTGAGGGGTGATGTTATAGAGGTTTACAAAATCATCGGGGTCATGGATAGGATGAACAGCCAAGGTCTTTTCTCCAGCGTAGGGGAGACCAAAACTAAGGTGAGATGGGAAAGATTGAAAAGGGACCTAAGAGGCAAATCGTTCAAGCAGAGAGTGTTGCATGTCTGGAATGAACTGCCAGAAGAAGTGGTGGAGGCCGGAACAATTACAACATTTAAAAGGTATCTGGATGGGTCTGTTTTTCCTGGAGCGTCAGAGGCTGAGGGGTGACCTTATAGAGGTTTATAAAATCATGAGGAGCATGGTTAGGATAAACAGAAAAGGTCTTTTCCCTAGGATGAGGGTGTCCAGAACCAGAGGGCATAAGTTTATGGTGAGAGGGAAAGATTTAAAAGGGACCGTAGGGGCAACATTTTCACACAGAGGGTGGTGTATATATGGAATGAGCTGCCAGAGGAAGTGGTAGAGGCTGGTACAATTACAGCATTTAAAACGCTTCTGGATGGGTATATGAATAAGAAGGGTTCAGAGGGATACAGGCCAAATGCTGGCAAATTGGACTAGATTAATTTAGGATGTTTGGTCGGCATGGACGGGCTGGACCAAACGGTCTGCTTCCATGCTGTAAATGACTCTTTGACTCTCTAACTCAAGGCTAATGTTCCAGGGACCTGTGTTCGAATCCCAACAGGGCAGATGCTAAAATTTACATACAATAAATATCTGAAATTGAAATGGTGAGGATGTGACCACTGTCAATTGTTGTAAAAGAAATCTCCCAGACAGAGTGAAATCTGCCATCCTTACCTGGTCTGGAGTCACATGGCTTATACTGCATGTGACTCCAGACCCACACGAATGAGCAAGCCACTCAGATCAAGGGCAATTAGGGATGGGTGTCCACTTTCCATACATGAATAAAAAATCTATAAAATGCACTGCAGAAATTCACCTGCAAAAGAATTGGGGTTAATCTTCTTCGACAGCACGTTCCAAACCAATGACATTAACCGTCTCAAAGACCAAAAGCGTCAGATCCATGGGAACCTCATCACTTACAATCCCCCTGCAAGCCACTCACCATCCTGACTTGGAAATATATTGCTGTTCCTTCACTGTCGCTGGATCAAAATCCTGGAATTCCCTCCCCAAGGGCATGTGGGTCAACCTACAACACATGGACTGCATCGGTTCAAGCAAGCAGCTCACAACCACTTTCTCAAGGGCAACTAGGGATGGGCAATAAATGCTGGTCTGGCCAGTGACATCCATGACCTCTGAACAAATAAAAAAGAACCTGTAATTTTTTGGATTATGATAAGGCTCTATGTAAATGTAAGTCTTCCTTTTATTCCATTTTCCCAGTAAGTTGCTGCTTAATTCTGAGCTGATGCCAATCCAAATGCACCACAAGGTCTTTTATTAAAGCCCTGCTCTTACAGACAGCTGCCACAGACACTGTGCAGGAGTTATTCCAGCTGGACTCTAGCCATACTGTGCTCAGTTTCACTGGGGTTCAGCCAAGGTTCCTTCCCTGACTCACATCGTGTCTTCATGTCATGTCTGGCTCAGTATCACGTGAGGATGAACTGTGATTCCCTTCAGCCTCCCTATAGCCAAAAATGTCAATGAGAATTGGGGTGCGGTGAAGTTAAGCCAGATTCTGCAGGGATCTCTACACCAGTAGGGACCAGTAAAGGTGGATGAGAATGGAAGGAAAGTGGAGATTTGAAGATTAACAACACAATTTTTACAAAATGAGGGATTGTTTTGTTCTGAGCTAGTCATGACCTCACCCAGTCATCCCACAGCACCCCCTCTCTCAAACTCGCCAACATTCCACAGCCAACACAGAATTGTTTACTGTAATCAAGCAGTGGTTACTCTGGGATACCTCTTATCCTGAAGTCATCAGAAAATAGCTTTCAAATGTATATGTTTCCAGATTTCTACATCAGCAGTAAAACACTGACCAACACAATAGATTCCCACTCATTATCCCAGCAGCTCAGAGTCGTTGGTAAAGCTGGTAGTTATTGTCCATGCTGAGAAGTTAGTGAGCTGCAGCCACAGTTTGGTATAAATGAGCAGTTTGCTCAATTGCATCAGAGGTCAGTTACGAGAGACTCAAGTTGGCAAGGGTCTGAAATTCCATAAAGTGTGGACTGGGTAAGGACAGCTGGTCTCTCTCCCTAAAGGACATCAAGTGACTGGATTTTAGGATTGACTGACATCCTTACAGTTTTTTTTACTGGTAGCAGCTTCCATTTCCGGGTTTTAACTGGATTCAATTTTCCAAACTGCCCCCGCTGGGGTTTGAGTTCATATTTTATTGTGATTGCTCAGGCCATGTACATAACAACAACATTAAGCTCTGGAGCTCCGGAACAAAGTTAAAGGCCTCAGGGAAATGTTGCTGTTGAAATGGTCCTGTTGATCTTGGCAGTGAACATCTCTCCTGAGCCTTAGTGAAAACTTGCCTGCTCCAATGTCTCATCAGATTCTCATGCCAAGCTATTAAAAATGAGTCGATTCCCTTCTTCCTCAGGCCACAAATTTCTCCCCTTTTCCCAATCAACATCTCTCAGGATCCTCCGACATTGATTTCATCCCTCGTGGGAATGTGGCTGTGGCTGGGTGGGCCACCATTTATTGGCTGTCCTCAGTTACCCTTGGGATACAACAGAGTAGCTGGCTGGGCAATTTCAGAATGTGGGTTAAGAGCTGACCACATCGTTGTGGGTGTGGAATCACACATAGGCCAGACCAGGTAAGGATGGCAGATTTCCTTTATAAAGGATAATTAGTGAGGCAAATGGGTTTTTACAACAAACAGCAGTGGTTACATAGTTGATATTAGACTTTTAATTATAGATTATTTTATTCAATTCAAATTCAGCAGTAGTAGGATTTAAACCCGAAACCATTGCTTGTGTCTCTGGATTGTTATTCAATTAATAACACCAGGCCCTCACCTCTCCTTATGACTCATGCTGAGATGAAAGTCAGAAACCAAGACCTTAAGACCGCAAGATGTAGAAGTAGAATTGGGCCATTTGGCCCATTAGGTCTGCTCCGCCATTCGATCATGGCTGATATGTTTCTCAATTTCATTCTCCTGCCTTCTCCCTGTAACCCTTGATCCCCTTACCAATCAAGAACCTATCTATCTCTGTTTTAAATACACTCAATGACTTAGTCTCCACAGGCCTCTGCAGCAATGAGTTGCACAGACTCACCACTCTCTGGCTGAGGAAATTCCTCCTCATCTCAGTCCTGAACTGGGGAGATGATGGCCTCGTGGCATTATTGCTGAGCTGTTAATCCTGACACTGATGTAACGCTCTGGGGTACCTGGGTTTAAATCCCATCATGAAAGATGGCTAAATTTGTATTCAATAAATATCTGGAATTAAGAGTCTAATGATGACCATTAGATTGTTGGGGAAAATCCATCTGGTTTACTAATGCCCTCTGGGCAATTAGGAATGGTCAATAAATGCTGGCTTAGCCAGCGACACCTTCATCCCATCATCCCTTCATTCTGAGGCTGTGCCCTTGGGTCCTAATCTCTCCTATTAGTGGAAAAATCTTCTTCATGTATCCTTTATCCAGGCCTCTCAGTATTCTGTGTGTTTCAATCAGAGCCCCCCTATCCTTTTAAACTCTATCGTGTACAGACCGAGAGTCCCCAACCACTCCTCATATGACATTCCCTTCATCCCAGGGATCTTTCTTATAAATCTCCTCTGTATCCCCCAAAGACCAGCACATCTTCCCTTACATACAGGGCCCAAAACTGCTCACAATATTCCAAATGTGATCTAACCAGAGCTTCATACAGCCTCAGCAACTTATCTCTGCACTTGTATTCTAGCCCTCTTGAAATGAATGCTAAAATTACATTTAGCTTCCTTTCTGCCAACTGAACCTGCATGTTACCCTTATCCTGAAGAAGGGCTTATGCCCGAAATGTCGATCCTCCTGTTCCTTGGATGCTGCCTGACCTGCTGCGCTTTTCCAGCAACACATTTTCAGCTCTGTTACCCTTATGGAATCTTGAAGGAAAAGTCAAGTCCTTGAGATTTCCAAAGTCTTCAGATTTTGAAAGCTTTTCCCCATTTAGAAAATAGTCTACATCTGAATTCTTCCTACCAAACTGCATAACCTCAGACATTCCTACATTGTATTCTATCTGCAATTTCTTTGACAACCTCCGAGTCCATCCAAGTCCTTCAGCAGCCTTCCCACCTCAGCAGTGTCTCTCCATTTATCTTTGTGTTGTCTGGAAACTTAGCAATAATGCCCTCAGATTCTTTAACCAGATTGCTTATGTATGATGCTAATATAAATCCCATTACTGACCCCATAGAACTCCACTGGTCATTGGCTGCCTATCTTAAAGACCTTAAGAAGACCATAAGTCATAAGAGCAGAAGTAGGCCATTCAGCCCATTAAGTCTGCACTGCCATTCAATGAGTTCATGGCTGATCTGATAATCAACTCCAATTTCCTGCATTTTATCCATAATCCTTGATTCCCTTGCTGATTAAAAATCTGTCACGTAATGACCCAGCCTCCACTGTCCCCATGGGAAAGAATTCCACAGATTCACTTGCTCTGAGAGAAGAAATGCATCTCCATCTCTACCTTAAATGTACGACCCCTATCTCTGAGATGATGTTCTCTGGTCCCTCACGCAGGGGAAACCACATTTCTGCATCAACCCTGTCAAGACCCCCAAGAAACTTAAATGTAACTGCAGGTCAATGTTCAGAGTTGTAGAGGATTTGGAAGTTTACAGTGCAGAACCAGTTGAAGAAAATAGCGTCATTATTTGGGAATTGAGAATAGCCTGCAATGGGGCCAAGGGGCAGAGGCAATTGGTACTGAGACATTTAGGAATTGTTTCTTTTTCTCTTCCAAAGGCTAAATGGGAACTTGCACATCCACTAATATCATTTATTGTATCTGTTGCTCCCGATGTGGTCTCCTCTACATTGGGGAGACTGGGCGCCTCCTAGCAGACCGCTTTAGGGAACATCTCTGGGACACCCGCACCAATCAACCACACCGCCTCGTGGCCCAACATTTCAACCCCCCTCCCACTCTGCCGAAGGACATGGAGGTCCTGGGCCTCCTTCACCGCCGCTCCCTCACCACCAGACGCCTGGAGGAAGAACGCCTCATCTTCCGCCCCGGAACACTTCAACCCCAGGGCA
>NC_057718.1:4309773-4357791 GCF_004010195.1 Chiloscyllium plagiosum | reverse complement strand
TACTTTCTCCCCACCCCTACCCTCCTCTAGCTTATCTCTCCACGCTTCAGGCTCACTGCCTTTATTCCTGATGAAGGGCTTTTGCCCAAAACATCGATTTCGAAGCTCCTTGGATGCTGCCTGAACTGCTGTGCTCTTCCAGCACCACTAATCCAGTAAATGGGAACAGTTCAACTTTCAACTGTACAACTACAAGAACAGTTCCAAACTTCAGAGAATAACTGGAACATTCCACTGTCTGAGAATGTAAGAGGCTGTTAGTCTGACGGTCTTTAGTTACACAATGATGAATAAGTTATTTTCCTGCCTTACTGAGCCTCAGGGAATTGAGAGTGAAGAAGTTTGACATTGTACCAAAGGCTACTCTCTATTTTGGATTGAGGGTTCATTGGGAATACACACTTTCGCTGGCAGTTTGAGAGGTTTTCTCACATCTCTTGATATCTTCAGTCACCCATTTGGTCCAGTTTGTTTTCAGTAAATATTATATGTGGACAGCAGGCTACAATTAGAATCAGGGCCTGGAGGGATGAATATTGAACCCCATTCACACCTCAATTTGAAAGTAAACCAGGCCTGAGCTCTTCCACCCCCACCGACTGGTACATGTCCCAGACCACAGCAATGGAATTGGTTCATTGTGTCACATGACAAAAAGCCTGTCATGGACTAATGCCCAGTACCAATTCAAAACCTTTTCATTTCCAATGTCTTTACCCAATCCACAAAGTAGATATCCCAAATCTCAACCTTAGACACATAACTTTAAATATCTAATAACTAAACTAGCAGGGATGTCTTGCTGGAATTACACAGGACTTTAGTGAGGCCAAACCTGGAATATCATGTGCAGTTTTGGTCTCCTTATCTGAGGAAGAATTTTCTTGCTCGCGAGGGAGTGTAACAAAGGTTTACCAGACTGATTTCGGGAATGGCAGGACTGACATATGAGGAGACATTGAAATGGTTAACTTGAAATTCACTGTGTTCAGAAAAATGATGGGGGGAATCTTATGGAAGCCTAAAAAATTCTAACAGAGTTCGATAGGCTCGATGCAGGAAGGATGTTCCCAATGGCAGCAGAGTCTGAAACCAGAGGTTACAGTCTAAGGATATAGGGTGGGTCAGTAAGGACTGAGATGAGGAGAAATTTCTCCACCCAGAGATATTTGATTTATTATTGTCACATGTGCCTAGTTGCAGTGAAAAGTTTTGTTTCGTGTGCAGTGCAGGCAGATCACACCATACAAGGTCCATTGCAGTAGTAGAACAGAGCGAGGAATACAATGTTATAGCTGCAGAGAAATTGCAGAGAGTACTATGGACCAGGCCAGATCCCCTCAAAACATTTCAAGAAAGTTGCCCAGACCCTAACTTTGCTAGTTGTTTCAAACAGGTATAATGCGGATATTCCAGGAGGAATGCAGCTGGTCAAATCACTTAGTTTTAAACAAAACAGAATTTATTTACAAGATTACCAAAAGGAACACAAACAAAACAGAACAGAATACAGAATAACGTAACCGATCTGAAGACCCAACAGATTATCCCAACTTAATGATGCTGTTTCAAACACTTGCAACAATCTCCATAAACACCTCTTGGCACAAGAGATAAAATCAAACACAGATCTTACAGGATAGATGTCAGAGAGAGGGAGGGTCAGCATGGACCTGCCTCTTTGGGTCCAATAGCTTCACAATGACTGCTTGCTAAAATCAAACCAAACCAAACCCAAACCAGAGAGAAGCAGAACTGGGAGAACTGGCCACTCCCCTTTCATTATACAAGTGATTTTTTTAAAATTGGAAAGCCTTTTGGCTGAGGCAGTATCTGTTAGCTATAATCAAACTGGCCCTAAAACACTTCCAAGTCAGACCTTTCAGAATTTCTGCTTTTACGACCTCTCTGAGAAAAAAAAGACAAGGACAGTATAACCTTGTTAAAGGAGCAGCACCGTCAGAAGAGCAAAATCAATATTAAATTTGAAATTTGAGATGTCCATTCAGGAGTCTAATAACAGTTGGGAAGAAGCTGTTCTTGAATCCATTGGAATGTGTGTGTAAGCTTCTGTATCCTCTGCCTGATGGAAGAGGTTGGAAGTGGGTATAACTAGGGTGGGAGGGGTCTTTGATGATGTTGGCTGCTTTCCCGAGGCAGTGGGAAATGTAGATGGAGTCAATGCATGGGAGGTTGGCTTGTGTGATGGACTGGGCTGTGTTCACAACTCTCTGTAGTCTCTTTGATCCTGGCAGAGCAGTTGTCATACCAAGCCATGATACATCCAGATAGAATGTGAGCCTGTGGAATTCTCTGCCACAGAAAAACGGTTGAAGCTTAAACATTGAATGATTTCAGAAAGCTGTTGGATATCACACTTGGGACTAAATGGATCAAAAGCTTTGGGAAAAGGAAGAACAAGCTATTGAGTTGGATGATCAGTCGTGATCACATTGACTTGGGGAGCAGGCTCGAAGGGCCGAATGGCCCACTCCTGCTCCTAGGTTTGATGTAACTATTGTTTAATATTTGACAACAGTGGGTGGGAATGTCACTGTGTAATTCGGAGGGCGGAGTTAATGTTCTGGGGAAATGGACTGAGTTTCCACCACGTTAGTTGGTGGAATTTAAATTCCATGAGTAATTTCAAAACTGAGAGCTCATCCTGATAACAATGACCATGAAACCATCATTAATTGATTATAAACACCATCTGGTTCACTCATGTCCTTCAGGGAGGGAAATCTGCTGCTGTTTCCTAGTCTTGCCTACGCCTGACCTCAGACCGGAGCAATGTGATTGACTCAGAAATGTTCCCTGATGTTCAGTGAGTCTCTGAGGTTAATGGCCACAAATGCTGGTCTTTCCAGTGACTTCTCTGTCCAAATAAAACTAAATTATATTTTATGCCCAACATTAATTTTCCTTAACTGATATTGACTGTCCAAAAGTGGAGACAACTCTCACCTAGGGCTGAACTAATATGTCTTGATTAAATTACTTACTTACAGTGTGGAAACAGGCCCTTCGGCCCAACAAGTCTGCACCGACCCTCCGAAGAGAACCCACCCAAACCCGTTCCCCTACATTTACCCCTTCACGTAACACTACGGGCAATTTAGTATGGCCAGTTCACCTAACCTGCACATTTTTGGACTGTGGGAGGAAACCGGAGCACCCGGAGGAAACCCACGCAGACACGGGGAAAATGTGCAAACTCCATACAGAAGTTGCCCGAGGCGGGAATTGAACGTAGGTCTCTGGCGCTGTGAGGCAGCAGTGCTAACCACTGTGCCACCGTGCCGGGGACCTATTCAAATCTCAAATTCCATCTTCCCCAGTCTGGGTTCCCCCCCCTTGACCAAAACACCCAGCTCCTTCTCATTCAGTCCATGATTATAATGATGATGTGGAGATGCTGCCATTGGGCTGGGGTGGACAAAATTAGAAATCACACAACACCAGGTTATCATCCAACAGCTTTATTTGGAAGCACTAGCAATGCTATGAAAGCTAGTGCTTCCAAATCAAACTATTGGACTATAACCTGGTGTTGTGTGATTTTTAACTATGATTACAATTGTCACTCAGAATGTTCCCATTGGGTTTGTGCATGTCTATCCACTTGTTTAGAAGAACAGTATAAAACACCAAGTAAATTGGAGCATTTAAATGCTCCCCAGCTCTTATCCTACCTTGATAAAATGACCTCCAGATAAAACTGCTCAGCTGCTGGTGTTCTGAGTATGAACCCTACTCTTCCAGATCTGTTAAATTGTGGAAGCCAAGGAGTCTGACTCACTCTGGAATATTGCCCAGTCTGTCTGATTAACCATGCAATGTTTCCAGAATGTTGTGAATTTAATGAGGAATGTTGTGGGCTGCCTTAGAGCTAAATGTTAATGTCAATAGAAACTGAGCAGGGAGGATACACTGTGCTCCCCATCAGCTCCAACCTCACCAGTTTTCCATTAACCATTTCCATCCAGAAAGTGCACTGTGTATCAGAGCCGAGGGTTGGTGACAATAGTGAGCGAGCAGACCCACCATCACAACCATTAACATCACTGACTGACACCTCAATATTAACAGTTGTCTCAAGCAGGGGCAATGATTGTTCAAGAGGGCAAATGGAAATCTAAAGACTCATTCCATACAACCAGAGTGGCAGACAGAGGCTGAACCTTTATAACCTTATGGAAGTTTATAAAATCATGAGGAGCATGGATAGGGTGAACAACCGGGCAATGATTGTTCAAGAGGGCAAATGGAAATCTAAAGACTCATTCCATACAACCAGAGTGGCAGACAGAGGCTGAACAGTGACCTTATGGAAGTTTATAAAATCATGAGGAGCATGGATAGGGTGAACAACCAAGATCTTTTCCCTGGGGTGAGGGAGTCCAGAACTAGAGGGAATAGGTTTAGGGTGAGAGAGGAAAGATTTAAAATAGACCTCAGGGGCAACTTTTTCACGCAGAGGGTGGTGCGTGTATGGGATGAGCTGCCAGAGGAAGTGGTGGAGGCTGATACAATTGCAACATTTAAATGGCATCTGGATGGAGATATAAATAGGAAGGGTTTAGAGGGACATGGACCAAGTACTAGCAAATGGGACTAGATTAGGTTAGGTAATCTGGTCAGCATGGATGGGTTGGGCCAAAGGGTCTGCTTCCGTGTTGTACATCTCTATGATTCTGTGTGGTAGATCGAATTGTCCCTGGGGAGACAACACCAGTGTTGGAGTGGAGGGAGGAAAGGCTCACGGCGTGAGGGGCTGATATCCGAACCTAATTTCATTCCACCTGCCAGCACCCGACCCATATACCTCCTAACCCTTCATATTCATATTTCCATCCAGATGTCTTTTGAATGTTGTAATTGTACCAGCATCCACCTCTTCCTCTGGCAGCTCATTCCATATATGCATCACACTCTGTGTGAAAAAGTTGTCCCATAGGTCCACTTTTAATTTTCCCCTCTCACCCTAAACCTATGCCCTCTAGTTCTGGACTCCTCCACCACAGGAAAATAAGGCCTATATACCTTATCCATGCCCAGAATGATTTTATCAATCTCTATAAGGTCGTCCCTCAGCCTCCGGTGCTCCAGAGAAAACAGCCCCAGCCTATTGATCCTGTCCCTATATCTAAAACCCTCCAATCCCGGCAACATCCTCGTAAATCTTTTCTGAACCCTTTCAGGTTTCACAATATCCTTCCAGGGAGAAGGGAGACCAGGTATGAACACAGTATTCCAAAAGTGGCCGAGACAATATCCTGTACAGCCGCAACATGCTGATCAAATATCCTAGACTAATCTAGTCCCATTTGCCAGCTCCTATACTCAATGCTTTGACCAAAAAAGGAAAGCATACCAAATGCCTTCTTCACCATCCTGTCTACCATTTCTTGACAGCAAAGGGGTCAAAGGCCAAGAGTCAAGAGAAAAAAGGGATGCTGTGGCAGATGTTTGTTCAGAGAGATGCGAGATAGCCAGCTTCTCTAACTACTCTCTGTTCACCGCTAGATTTCTGACTCCAAATTAAGGCATCTCCTTGAGGGGAATGGTCTTTCCAGTTGGCCCGTGAAGCCATTCTTTGCCATTGTTGACTGGTTCCTGTCGCTGGGCACTTTGTGATTCTGGCTGGATGAGGGGAAACTGAATGGAGAGGGATTAGTGAATCAGTTAAGGAGTTAGCATGGGGGTCATTTATCCAGAGGTGACTGGTGCATGTAGGGAGGGCTGAGAGGGGTGAGGGGCCTCTGGAGAGGGTCACTGTTTGGGAAGGAATGTGTGAATTCAGTTGGAGAGTTTGAAGTCAGCCATATTGTTTTTGGGGTGAAAGGCACAGATCAATCAGGGGAAGATGGGGTACGGCAAGGGGAAAGGGATTGCACAGGGAACTGTCAAAATCAGAGAGACAGTGAGTGAAGTGGATCAAGGTAGAGGGTACAATTTGTAATGAAGGTGAGGACAGAGTTTAGATGAAGGTTGAAGGCACTCAGGATGAGGAGCTGTTTGAAGTGATGAGGGAGAAAGATTGCCATGAGGAAATCATTGTTGGACGGTGAGGTTTATGTGGGCATGGTACAGGTATCACAAAGAATTGCTGAAAGGGATGGAACAGGTGTTACTGGGGGTTTGGGAGTGAGGAGGAGATTGAGGTGTAGCCAGGTATCCATGAGGGTGCAACAGCAAGAGGCATTGCCACGGAGACTCAGGTGTTAGTCAAGGGAAGGGTCAGAGGTTAATCTCAACTAGTTCACTCTTAACAACAATAACTTGCATTGAAATAATTACTTGAGTATAGGAAATTATCACCATCTGCTACACAGCAGCACTGCCAAGCAAACTCTGACATTGAGCTCCTTGTCTGTTTTCTTCTGCTCATTTTCTTCAGTCCATTTCAGCTGCTGCCTCCTGACATAGAGCACCATCACCGGTGACTAACAGGCCAGTCCCTGAGGGGATTTTATCACAAATGCCATACGTGAAACCATCATGTGGCACTAGGGCTTGTAGTTTTTGGCAGGGCAGTTTTCCCTGATCATCCTGGTGACCTGTGCTAAACTACGGGAGGCGCTGCCATTCAACAGGGCAGTGTCATTGTGCCATAGAGATACACAGCATTGAAGCAGACCCTTTGGTCCAACTTGCCCATGCTGACCAAATACCCTAAACTAATCTAGTCCCATTTGCCAGCACTTGGCCCATATCCCTCTAAACCCTTCCTATTTATATACCCATCCAGATGCCTTTTGAATGTTGCAATTGTACTAGCCGCCACCATTTCCTCTGGCAGCTCATTCCATCCATGCAACACCCTCTGCATGAAAAAGTTGCCTCTTAGTTCTCTTTTAAATCTTTCCCAAATCACCTTAGTTTTGGTCTCCCCTACGCTGGGAAAAAGACCTTGGCTGTTCATCCTATCCATGCCCTTTATGATTTTATAAACCTGTATAAGGTCACCCCTCAGCCTCTGCGCTCCAGGGAAAAAAGCCCCAGCCTGTTCAGCCTCTCCCTATATCTCAAACCCTCTAACCCTGGTAACATTCTTTTAAATCTTTTCTGAACCCCTCAAGTTTAACAACATCTTTCCTGTAGCAGGGAGACCAGAATTGTAAGGAATATTCCAAAAGTGGCCGAAATAATGTCCTGTACAGCCACAACATGACATTCCAACTCCTTTACTCAATGTACTGACCAATAAAGGCAAGTACCTCCCAGGTATGGTGATCAATTGTTTCATGTTGGAGATCTGAATTCTGGTGATTAAAAATCTTGTCAAAAATGTAAGCATAAAAGTGCATCAGAAAGGAGGAGGGAGACAGACAAGGGAGTGTTAGGGATGGAATTCCAGATCTTAGATCCCAGACAGCTGGAGACATGGACATCACAGGGGAGTGATTAACATCAGCAAAATGCTGAAGACTGATATCTTCTCTGAGGGCTGGAGAACGTAACAGAGCTAGGGGGAGATGAAGTGATGGAGAAATTTGAACATGATGATGAGAATGTTAACATCGAGGAACTGTAGGACAGGGGAGCAATGTAAGTCTGCAAAGACTCATTGAACTCTGAAGGGAACACTCAGTTGTATCACAATCCCAGCTCCCCCTCATCAAACCCCCCCCTCCCAAATTGAACAGCATGTTTCTGGTATCACTGTCACTTTAAGAATCAATACTGC
The DNA here is from genome assembly GCF_004010195.1 of Chiloscyllium plagiosum. Taxonomy (NCBI): domain Eukaryota; kingdom Metazoa; phylum Chordata; class Chondrichthyes; order Orectolobiformes; family Hemiscylliidae; genus Chiloscyllium; species Chiloscyllium plagiosum. The sequence goes on along the minus strand of NC_057718.1, from coordinate 4,350,098 downwards.
GGCCAGTATTTAGCTCCACGTCCTGTCTGCAGCGAGATTTCATTAACATCTTACAGATGTGGAAATTGAACTATGAAGCTGCCTGTGAAAAATAACTAACACAACAGGAGCCCCAGAACAACTCAGCATCAAAGAAAGGGGGTTGGAACATCAGAATTTCAAACTCCCACTGCCTCTCTGTCTCTATTAGGCAGGATAACAGGGAACTGTAAACAGCTAAAACTTCATTCAGCCAGGAAAGTAGCGAGTGTTTCTGACAGAGAAACTGCAGCCATCTGAGAAGTTGGTCTCTATTAACAACAACATTTTTTTCAGGTAATATTTCTGCTCATCAAATGAGCTCTTTCCAAATATGAGGTCCATGTTCTGTCTGTGTATCTGATGATATGCATTGTGTGTGTGACTCTGATTATGTGTATACCTGACTGTGTGTGTTATGTATGTGTATATCTGACTGTGAGAGTGTTATGTGTATGTGTATCTGACTATGAGTATATTGTGTGTATATATCTAATGTGTATGCTGTGTTTACATATCTGGTGGTGTGTGTATCTGACAGTGTGTGTATATCTGACAGTGTGTGTATATCTGATGAATGTGTGTCAGGTTTGTTGCTTGAGGTGATTTCAGAAAATTAAACATTTTTTCAAACGTCAGCTTGAGTCAGCAATTGAGACAATCTGTCTTGATTCTTCTGGACTTGCTATTTTTCAATATTCTGTGTATCTCAGTGTCCAAGTGCACACAGCCAGTGAAAGGGAATGATTCACTGCCTGGTCTGTGTGTGTGTGTGTGTCCCAGCGTTAGCTCCTGTATCTGTACACATAGTAAAGGGGAACACTGAAACACACAGAGGCTGTGAGTTCCAGTGGGAAGCCAGCCAGAAACTGCAATGGGTTAGGAATAGTTGGGACTTTGGTGATGAAAAATGAGATTATGGAAATTCTAACTGATTTCACTCTTAGGTTACCATGAGGTTCCTGTGGATCTTGCACTTTGTTCTGGGAGTCTACATGGTGAAGGCTGGAGATGATTATACGTTAGAGACTAATGTTCCAGATCCTCTCTTCCCCATGCTTTTGAACAACACGCTCATGCCTGAGAATGCAGCTGGATTAGGAATCCCGGAGCTCTCAAGTGTGTGTGAGATTACAGTGCTGACCAGCTCCATAACCATCCCCAGTGAGCAGGAAGCTATTAGCTCCCTGATTCAGGAGGATCTCAATCCCGTCAAGAATCTCCTGAATGGCAGCAGTTCTATTCTGGAGAGCTTAGCAACTGCAGTTAATGAAGAGACTGGGAAAGTGAGCTACCAATCGTTAATCACCACCACAGTCCTGGACATTAAGCAACAGAATGAGCTATCCAATAACATCATGACAGAAATCTTCCAAGCCCTTGACTCAGAACCAACATCAAATAACCATGTGAAAAAGTAAGTACTGAGCTGCATATATGAAGGTTTGGAAAAGTTTAGCCTTTACCACTGAAATGTTATAGCTACAGACATTACAAGGTGGGAATGAGCTGGAACAGACTGCCTTGGATCTGCCCCAACATGTAATAAGATCACAACTGGTCTGATTGTGGGCTTAACTCCAGCAAATACAAAGGGGTGGGGCACCAGGGACATGTGATAGAAACCTTCCAATTGAAGCAGAGTAATGCAGATGCTGGACATAAGTACTTTGCAAATGGGAGCTCAGAAAAAGAGTCATATTCAACTGGAAACATTAGCTGTTTCTCTCTTCCATCGATGCCGCCAGATGCACTGAGTTTCTCCAGCAACTTCTGTGTTTGTTTAGAACCAGAAACATTTCTTTCTGTGGCACATAGTTACTCATTAAATACCCACTGAGCAGGGACAGCATGGAGTTAGATACAGAGCAAAACTTCCTCTACATTGTCCCCATCAAATACTCCCAGGATAGGAAGCACACAAGGTATAGCTGCCCCAACATTGGCCCCATCAAACACTTTCAGGAAAGGGACAGCACGGGGTTAGATACAGAGTAAAGTTCACTCTACACTGTCCTCCCATCAAACACTCCCAGCACAGGGACCACCCAGAGTTAAGCTTCCTCTACACTGACTTCATCAAACACATCCAGGATAGGGACAGCACAGGATTAAGTACAGGGTAAAACTTGCTCTACACTATCCCCATCAAACACTCTCAGTATCGGGAGAGCATGGGTTAGATACAGAGTAAAACGGTCTCATCACTATCCCCATCAAAACACTCCGAGGACAGGGACAGCACAGAGTTAGATACAGGGTAAAGCTTCTTCCGCATATTATTATGTGTGAATAATATATTTCCTTGAGTTGGTTTTTTGCAGTAGCAGGATTGGTGGATCTCGACAGGTTGTTTTCAGGTTGATCCTCTATCAGTAATGTCCTCTCCTTTGTTAGGTTCAAGGAGAAGGTTTGGAAGATGGACACGATGCTGCAGGCCATCCATCTCCTTGCCAGCCAGGTCGAGGAGCTGTCAGACACTCTTTCAACAGAACTGAGCCAACATATGGGCAAGTCTCACACAATGGAGTCTATCCAATACCAGAACTGAGGGGCAGCTGGCAGGCTGCTTGTTAGACACCACATCTCACTAGCAATCAGCTCACATCTGTGATGCTCAGATTCATTTTCTTGACGAGGTTCCAGTATTAGCAGAAACGGTCAAAACATGAGCGAAAAACACCAGCCACTATTTCCCATGTGCAATGCTCTTTAGCCTGACAAATCCTTTCTACTCTCTCTCTATTGGTCTAAGTTCAGTTCTTTGTTCTGTTCCAATTTATTCACTGTATACTTTTAGTTGGTGGCCCAGTGTATTACCAACACATCAACAACTGCCTGCACCCATTTTAAGTTTCCCAGTCATGCCATATAAAGGGTCATGTTTCCAAACAGCTTGCTAATGATATTAAAACCTGCTCACTATTCACTTACTGCATATGTTCAAACTCATATGAAGTTGTAACATTTCAATAAATGATGAGAAACGATCTTTGCTGCATTCTGGGATGTGGTCACCTGGTAAATATTCCCTCAATGGGACTCTTCAGCGTTTCAAGGGTCAGATGGTCCCTTGGTTCTCACAGTGCTGCTCTGGTCTATTTTCTCAAGAAGGACTTTGTACAAGGGAGTCTTTGATCTTTACTCGATATCACCCCACTTCATGATGATCAGGAACCCCACATCCCGAGTGCAGTTGATCCAGAATTTCTCCAAATTGAAACTTGTGTTTAAAAAAATTGCATCCCAAAATGATATAGCCATCACACAAGTCAGCAAATGTTTCAGGGCAGAGATTTAGAGGATGTGCTATATTTGAACTTACATGTAGACCTAATGAACAGACATGGCTGACAAAATAAGGAATTTCATGAATATGCTTGGGAAAGTTTTTGGCAACAATATGTCACAGAACCTACATATTAAATTTAATGATGAGATGAAGTTAGTTAAGAACCTAACAATGTGTGAATAATTACTGAACAATGATCATAATGAGGTTATGTTTAATGTAATGTTTAAAATGGAAAGAAAATAAAAGAGCTGCTCAGATGCTAGCTCGCTCTGTATCGATTGTAACGGGGTCAGTCAGGTGGACATCATAGAATGAAAGGTCTCTGAATGGGGCTGTTAATCTGGTCCATTCAGGGAGCCCTGGCTGACCCGAATGAACAGGAGTGTCAGGGGTTCTGCAGTGTTAAGAACTCTGCACGTGTAAATGAAGAGTGACTTGCTGACAGGATAATGGCCTATGTAAGAGTTATTTCAACTTCAATGCGATCTGTAAACTGAGCAAATCAGTCAATAGGGAACGAAGAACGTGAGGTGTTCAAAAAGGACTTTATGGATGGAGAAGCAAATTTTACCCCATGGGCCAGCTTACTTACAAAGAAACAGTTTATGGATGACTAATGTGTTACGAGGCAACAGAAAAATAAAAGAAGCTTTCAAATTTGTAACCAATGACATAAATCCTGATGATTCAGAGGTTAACAAAAATTCTAAGGTTGCAGAAGAATGAAAAGGTTACATTGGTGGTTGCCAAGAATTGTTCCATGACTGTATGATTAACCCCGGACAGTCCCTTTCACTTGCATTGTATTGATCTCAGGAATATTGTGTTACAACCTTCAGAAAAAGTTGGCAAAACAAATGATACCAACCACACAACATGATTAGATTAGGAATGATTAGATTCCCTACAGTGTGGAAACAGGCCCTTCGGCCCAACAAGTCCACACCGACCCTCCCAAGAGTAAACTACCCAGACCCATTTCCCTCTGACTAATGTACCTAACACTATGGGCAATTTAGCATGGCCAGTTCACCTGTCCTGCACATCTTTGGACTGTGTGAGGAAACCGGAGCACCCAGAGGAAACCCACACAGACATGGGGAGAACGTGTAAATTCAACACAGATAATCGCCCGAGGCTGGAATCGAACCTGGGACCTTGGTACTGTGAGGCACCAGTGCTAACCACTGAGCAGCAATTTAAAGACATTTGCAAACATTATTAAAATCAACATAAACATTTTTAATTATTATATTAGGGTGAAAAAGATTGGAGACTTGGCATGAAAACCAATGGAAATAGAAATGATTAAATGACAATCCAGCTGAATGGTGATTCTGTGCCAGAGTTTAAAGGAGGTCAACAGGCCAAATAGCTCTTGGAAAGCCCCACTGTTGGATCAAGGATAGAGCTAAAATGAACAAAAGCAAAAAAACAGGTATGAAGAAAATAATGACCCTAAAATTAGAACAAATTCCCCAATACCAGATGGTTTCCATCCAGGATTTTAAAGGATGAAAACATTGCAGGAACCCTAACAATAATTTTCCAAAGAATACCCTGAAATAGTAAATATTTCTTTAGAACATGGAATTGCATGACAGGATCCAGGGATAAACCAGTGAGCCTTCTATCTTGTTACAACACAGAGTAAACCCTCCTGCTAATTTAAATCAGCAACACAGAAAGGATTAATCCCATGCAGTAATCTGTGAACATTCGAGAGGCCAAGAGTGTTTTTTAGTAAAAAGTAACAACTTTATTTTTTAATTTATAACAGAGAATGATTAACTGACAACTATTTACAACTCCTTCCTCGAACCTATCGTTTACCTTCCCCTTCTACAATACTAGTCTGATAAGACCAGCGATTAAGATTTATGAAACAAAATTTCTTATCACAAAACCAGGCAGCTTTTAGTTCTTCTCTGTATTAGATTAGATTCCCCTACAGTGTGGAAACAGGCCCTTCAGCCCAACAAGTCCACACCAACCCTCCGAAGAGTAACTCACGTAGACACATTTCCCTCTGACCAATGCATCTAAAACTATAGGCAATTTCTCATGGCCAATTCACCTGACCTGCACATCTTTGGACTGTGGGAGAAAACCAGAGCAAACCCACACAGACACAGGGAGAATGTGCAAACTCCACACAGACAGTTGCCTGAGACTGGAATTGGACCTGGGTCCCTAGCGCTGTAAGGCAGCAGTGCTAACCACTGAGCCATCGTGCTGTCCCTGGTATTCTGGACTTCTTTTCTTCTTCTTAGGGATTTCTGCTTCACATGTCACTGATCAATAGGCGTACTTTTAAGAGAGCTATTTTCCGGGCAGTCTCTACATGCTGGCTTGGCAGTTCTCCTCCCAGTTGTTCAATTTTCCCTGGTCTTATACCCCCAAAGCATCATTGGCTTTTAAGATTGTCAATATACTGAATTCAAACTTGATTGGAGGTTGGTATTTTGGGGGTATAATTTAAACTGATTGGCCAAATTCGAATTTGTTTTTATCTCATAGCAACTGTGCCAGTGCTATCTGTTCTGAACTAAATGTTACACCATAAAGTCTCCAGCACTCAGTGTGCTTGCCTACTCCTTCACTCTCTTAAAGGTGTAATACACTATCATAACACCTCTCCCTCAAGAAAAAAAGTGAACCATCACAATGAAAAGATGGCTTCTCTTTTTCTTCATTTTTAAACACATTACCTTAACATACAGAAAGTTTAATATAAGTTCACCGTAACTTCTTCCCATATACCTGTGTGTATATATAAAAAAAATTAAATAAATACAAATCTCATCTAAACTTTATCAGTTAAATCCGTGATAACACATCTGCGATTACATTCTTATGATTTTTAAGTTAAAAATGTATGATGTTTAAGTTAAAAGTCTGTAACATGTGACTCCAATGAAATAGAATCATATTCTTGTTTTTACAGTGTTCTAAGAATGTAAGTGGATGGTGATCTGTGTACACAACCATCTCTGACAAATTGTTCATGACATACATGTTAAAATGTTGTAAGGCCAGTATCAAACTCAATAGTTCCTTTTAGATTGTGGAGTATTTCTCCTGGTGGATGTTAAATTATTTGAAAAGTAACTGACAATTCAATCCCATCCTCATCTTCCTGCAGCAGTACAGCTCTTACTCTGATGTCACTAGCATTGATGGCCACTTGAAAATGTTTTGAAACGTTTGATGTAGCTAAAACTGATGCGAGGGCAAATATTGTTTTCATATGGTCAAATGCCTCCCAGCATTATTCTGTCCACCGAAACTTTGTGTTCTTCTTCAGCCAATCAGTTAATAGTGCCATGACACTGCTGAAGTTTGGAACAAACTTTTTGATAGAATCCGCTTAGGCTCAAGAATGGAAGCACCTCTTTTCTCAGATTAGTCATGGAAATTTCTTAATCACCTTCATTTTTACGTTCCATGGGGTCAATCTTCCATGACCGATGTTATGTCCCAAGAACATCACCTCTGCTTTCTCAAATTCAGTTTTATTTAAGTTCATCACCAGTTTTGCTTCTCATAGTTGTTCAAAGACCTCTGCCAACTGTACCATGTGATCTTTCCAGGACTCACTAAAGATCACTGCATCGTCCAAATAGACTGCACAGTTTGTTAACCTAGCCACAACTCTGTTCATGAGGCTTTGGAATGTGGTGGGTGCGTTCTTCATTCCAAACTGATATACCCCATTTGGGGTTACAAACGCAGAAATGTTTTTTGCTGTCTCTGATAAAGGTACCTGCCAGTAACCACGCTTTCAGTCCAACTTGGTGATGTAACTGGCTTGCCTAATTTTCTCGATACAGTCCTCCAATCTAGGAATTCGATACGAATCTGATTTTGTAATGGTGTTGACCTTCCAATAATCTACGCAGAATTGCTGGGTCCCGTCTGGTTTGGGCACTAAGACGATCGGCGAACTCCACTCGCTCTGGCTTGGTTCAATGACATCCTTGTTGAGCATGCCCTCCACCTCCATCTGGACCTGTCTGGCTTTGAGAGGATTAAGTCAATAGGGGTGCTGTTTATTGGAGCAGTATTCCCCACATCTACTTCATGTATTTAGCGTGTATGACATGTATGGCAAAAGTTAACCACATCCTTGTGCATTCCAGGCGAATAAACACTTTTCTGCACCTTAGCCTGAGTTTTTCGTACCCCTAGGTGACCTCCTTCTGGGAATTTGTGTGGTTCCCGAAACACTCCCGGCAAAACAGTCTGGTGCACTTTGGCCCATTTCTCCTCTGCACTAACCTGCCATGGCCTCCATTTTTGCCTTAGGATTCCATCTTTCAGATAATAACCGTCTGGAATATTCTCTGCCTCTTTTTTGAGTACACATCCACATATATCTTTTATCATCCTGTTTTGTTGTTGAAAGTCTATTCGTCTTTCAGGACCATGCACTTCTGTCTGACCCTCCGCCTGTTCAGGATTTTCCTGCATCATTATGTCAGACAGAGTACCCACTAACTGAACCTCAACTCCTTCATCTTTCTCTTTACTTTTTGTTTCGTGCTGTGAATTATGATGGTGGGATTTGGTTACCATACAGTTTGGGAAAATGCCAGGATATTTCTGTTTTAACTCCTCAGTTTCTTGGTCTTCTTTGGGCTTCTTGACAACAAGAGGTGTAACTTGGATCCTGCCAAATCATTCCCAAGAACAAACTGAATTCCTGGATCTGACACTCTGTCAATCATTCCCACTGAAACTTCCCCAGTCTTGAGTTGGGAATCCAACCTGATCTTGCATAGGGGAACACTACATTTCTGTCCATCTATCCTACAAATGACCACACTCTCAGATAACAAATCAGAAAGAGTGTAAATTTGTTCATCCCTTACTATCAGTGACTGGTTAGATCCTGTATCTCTTAAGATTATAACTTCTTTCCCTTCTCCCCCTGTTCTTTCTGAGTAAACTTTCCCCATAGAGGTGAATTCTTTGTAGAGTCATAGAGTGATAGAGATGTACAGCATGGAAACAGACCCTTCAGTCCAACTTGTCCATGCCGACCAGACATCCCAAACCAATCTAGTGCCAGCACTCGACCCAAATCCCTCTAAACCTTCCTATTCATGTACCCATCCAAATGCCTTTTAAATGTCGCAATTGTACCAGCCTCCACCACTTCCTCTGGCAGCTCATTCCACACATGTACCACCCTCTGCGTAAAAATGTTGCCCCTTAGGTCACTTTTATATCTTTCCCCTCTCACCCTAAACCTATGCCCTCTAGCTCTGGACTCCCCCATCTCAGGGAAAAGATTTTGTCTATTTATCCTATCCATGCCCCTCATGATTTTATAAACCTCTATAAGGTCACCCCTCAGCCTCCAGCGCTCCAGGGAAAACAGCCATAGCCTATTCAACCTCTCCCTGTAGCTCAAATCCTCCAACCCTGGCAACATCCTTGTAAATCTTTTCTGAACCCTTTCAAGTTTCACAACATCTTTCCGATAGGATCAGGTACTAACTCCATACCCAGCCCCTGCCTAGGCTGTGCCAGTCTCCTGCAGCTCCTCAACTCTTCATGGGGTATCCTTTATTACCTTCACGAATGCAACTGGCTTAGCTTCTTTTACCACATTTTTTCCCACAGCACCTTTCTTTAATGACCAGCACTGTGACTTTACGTGTCCCACTTTGACACAGTGGAAACACCTGATGCCTTTCATCTCCTTTCCACTCTCTCAAGCTTCTTTTTATCCTGTGGTAAAATCTTACCTGTGCTCCCTACTCTTGCTTTCATAGTGTAGGATCTCCCCTTCTCCCAACTTCTATCCCTCACAGGATGAAATTCTGGCTGGAAACTTGTCTTATGCAGCAACATGTACTCATCTGCTAATTCTGCTGCCCTTCTCACTTCCTGAACTTTCTGTTCCTCCACGTGAATTACCATCCCTCAAAGTGAGTTTTTAAACTCCTCCAGCAGAACAATCTCTGTTCAAGTCTCAAAGGTCCTATCTATTTTCAAAACACGCAGCCATTGATCAAAATGACTATGTTTAATTCTTTCGAATTCAGCATAATTCTGACCTGGTTCCTTCTTTGTATTTCTGAACCGCTGTCTATGCTTCTGTACCAATTCATAACCACTTAAAATAGCCTGCTTAACCTCTTCATAATCTCTTGACACCTCATCTGACAGTGCGGCAAATACCTCACTAGCTCTGCCTACCAGTTTAGTCTGAACTAGCATTACCCATAAATCCTTGGACCACTCCATCTGCCTAGCCAATTTTTCAAATGAAATAAAGAAGGCTTCAATATCTTTCTCATCAAAATGTGACAGAGTTTTGAAATATTTGTGTATATCATTACCTTCTCTTTTAATCTCTATCCTGTTAACTTGACTTTGCTGACTAAGTCGCAACCTCTGAAGTTCAAATTCTCTCTTGCTTTCTTTCTCTTCTCTCTCTCTTTCTTCTCTCTCTCTTTGCTCAGGTAAGAACCTTCTCTCTCTGGTTTTCCTCTCTTTTCACTCTCTTTCTCTTTTTCTCTCCCTTTGTTTATCTTCTAACTCCATTTTTCTCAATTGTAATTCAAGTTTTTCTACCTCGACTGCACTTGTCTGTTTCTCTGACACACCTAAGTGTTTGAGTAACTCCCTTACAATTTCAGCTTTACTTTTGTCTTTGGTTAAATCCAAATCTAATTTCTTTGCTAATACTAAAAGTATGGCCTTTTTATTTCCTTCTAAACTTTCTTGGCAAATTTGAGAATCATCTTCAAATCCCAGAACCTTTTTAGCAATTTTAAGAGCCATTTCACTCACTTTTAATTTAATCAACCACAAGTCATCAAAAGTAAAATGATTGTCTCACCTAGGACACTGGGATTTTTCTGCTGGGATTTTTCATACCCCTAAATCTATTCAAATCTGTCTAAACCAGTTCAAATCACAGACCCAAGCCCCTAAACTGTTACAAAATGTGGTAAACTCTCCTGCTAATTTAAATCAGCAATGCAGAAAAGATTTATCCCATGCAGTAATCTGTGAAAATTTGAGAGGCCAAGAACTATTTTTTGTAAAAATTAATAACTTTGTTTCTTAAAATATAATAGAGAATGACTAACAACTATTTACAACTCCTTCCTCTAACCTATCTTTTACCTTCCCCTTCGACAATGCTAGTCCCATAAAACCCCTGATTAAGATTTATAAAACAAAACTCAGTATCCCAAAACCAGGCAGCTTTTGGTTCTTCTCTGTAGTCTTCTTTTCTTCATCTTTGGGATTTCTGTTTCACAGGTCACTGATTGATACTGATTGTACCTTTAAGAGAACTATTTTCCGGACAGTCTCTATATGCTGGCTTGGCTCTTCTCCTCCCAATTGTTCAATTTTCCTTGGTCTTATACCCCCAAAACATCGGATTGTGTCATTGGCTTTTAAGATTGTCAAGATACTCAATTCAAACTTGATTGGAGGTTGGTATTTTTGGGGTATCATTTAAACTGGTTGGCCAAATTCGAATTTGTTTTAGTCTCATAGCAACTGAGCCAGTGCTATCTGTTCTGAACTGAATGTTACATCACAAAGTCTCCAGCACTTGGTGTGCTTGGCAAGTCCTTCACTCTCTTAAAGGTACAGTACATTTCTACACCTTCATAACAATCTGCTATTGAGGCGTTCCTGGATCTGTAACGATGACAGGCTGACTGAACAAATTGTAAAGGTTCAGCTGATCAGAGGGGCACGACATGGATATGTGTGTGATAAATCTGATGGAATTGTTTTGAAAATATGGAAATATTAGCTAGGGCATTCTCCATGGAGCTAATTTATATGTAAGTCCATTAGGAACTGAATAAGATACCTTATCAGACACTGTTAGCTAAAGTCGAAGCCCCAGGAATTGAAATTAAATATTGACCTCATTTGGAAATTGGAGAGGCCTAGCCTTATGGGGATGGGATGAGTAAAAGGCTTTGAAGTGTCAGATTAGCCATGATAGTACTGAATTAGAGAGCAGGTTCGATGGGCTGAATTGCCTATACCTATTGTGATGGATAGGCATAAGACAGTAGGTGTAATGGACAAGTGATCCAATTGTCAATAGATGATTAGTGTTACTCTGCAAGGATCTGTGTTGAGATCATGACCACTCACTGCTTCTTTTCATTGTTCCTTCATGTGTGTCACTAGCAAGGCCAGAGGTTGTTGAACACCCCAAATTGTCCTTGAACTGTGTGGCTTGTTCAACCATTTCAGAAGCAAGTTATGATTCAATACATTGCTGTGGGTCTGGAGTCACATGTCAGTTAGACCGGGTAAAGATGATCGATTTCCTTCCCGAAAGGGCATTAGTGAACCAAATGAAGTTTTACAACAATTGATGATATGCTTCATAGTCACAATCATCACTTTTTCAAGGAGCCTGTAAAACATTTGTATAGCACCCCTGTGTGCCATCTGATAGTGGTCAACTCTCTGTGTCACATGATCTTGTGCAAGCAACTGTTATCCATCTGGGCATGATAACCTGCACAGTGCAGCTGGCTTTGCAGGAGAATCACTTCAATGCCAGTGATTGTAGCAGTTTCCAGGGTGTCAATGTTTACCCTGGAGTCCTGCTGGTCAAGCTGAAGGATGGCACAATGACAATACTGACAAAAAACTTCCAGAATGTGAACATGCCAGAGTACAGGACCCAGGACTGACAACCTTGCGGATAGGTGCTGAAGAATTTGTATGCTTTGAATAGTAGGTTAATTGACAGCTCACATGATGAGAGAAAAAGTCATACACAGGTTATTCTGATATAACACAGCATCTGCTCCTCTGTGACTGCGTGCTGTCGAAAATCACACTATGGTAAACCCAATTGAAAATTGCGCTGTAGAAGATCACTATAGAATATCGTTATACTCATTCAGTAGAAAGTTTGCATTATCCAAACAGCATCCACAATTCATCAATTGTGTTATAGCCAATTCACGTTGCTGAAACATGCATCATACCCGAACGAACTGTATCCAAGCCTGATTTGATTTGTTTTGATTTATTATTGTCACATGTACCGAGATGCAGTGAAAAGTATTGTTTTGCATAGTAACCAGATCATACCTAACATAAGCACATCAGGGTAATAGAACAGAATGCAGAATATAGTGGGGGGTCTTATGTGGAAAGGCTGAGGGACTTGAAGCTGTTTTCGTTAGAGAGAAGAAGGTTGAGAGGTGACATAATTGAGACTTATAAGATAATCAGAGGGTTAGATAGGTTGGACAGTGAGAGCCTTTTTTCTTTGGATAGCTATCACAAGGGGTCATAGCTTTAAATTGAGGGGTGATAGATATAGGATAGACGTCTGAGGTAGTTTCTTTACTCAGAGACTAGGGACATGGAACACACTGACTGCAATGGTAGTAAACTCACCAACTTTAAGGGCATTTAAATGGTCATTGGATAAACATATGGATGAAAATGGAATAGTGTAGGATAGATGGGCTTCAGATTGGTTCCACAGGTTGGTGCAACATCGAGGGCCGAAGGGCCTGTACTACATTGTAATGTTCTATGTTCAGTGTAAATGTCCAGGATAGCCAATGACCTTCACCTGATCCAGCATCACATGATACACCTGTGCAGAAAATCAAATCACCAGATCCTGCCACACTGCAGTGTTAGATAAGCCTCTTACCCAGGGCATTTGGCTTACCTGCTGATTAGCAAGCCTCACTGCTGGTCTGGCCTGGTTCCTTCTCATGCAGGGGGGCAATGGGGAACCACATGGATAGCCCAGTAGTGCAGGAGAGCAGTGGGGAACCAGAGGGAGGAGATGGCACAGCATCAGGTGCTGGGCAGTACAGCTCATGACTGTCCGGATCATTGTGCTCCCTAACTATGGGATTATTTCAGACTGCACAAGGTGACATGAGTGAGGCACTACAGTCTGTGTGAGAATCCGCTGTGATATCACTGAAGCCTCCATTAGCCAGTGTTCCAATATCCAGAATAAGACGCAATGTCAGGTGGGTGCAATCCTTCATTAAATAGAACTAAAGCCTCAGGAGAGGGTGCAATCCTTGTCCCATATCAATGCAGCATATATTTTTATATTCTCAATGACAACATACGTTAATATTGAGTTATAGAGCTTTTACCTTGGAGAAAGAGGCCCTTCAGCCCATCGTGTCTGCTTCAGTCATCAACCATCCATCCAGCACTTGACTTGTAATCTTGTATGCTGTGATATTTCAAGTGCTCATCTGAATGATTCTTAAACGTCTTGAGGGTTCCTGCTCCAATCACCCTTTCATCGTTTCAGATACCCACAATCCTCTTAGTGAAAGAATCTTTCCTCAAATTTCCTCTGAACCCCCTTAAATTTCTGCCCCCTGCTTTTTGAGCCTTCTGCTTTGAGGAAAAATGTCTCCCAATCTTCTCTAGCCATGTGAACAGTGCAAGCTGGGTCGGTTATTGCGGACCAGCATTGATTGCCCGTCCCTAGTTGCCCCTTGAGAAGGTGGGGGTGAGCTGCCTTCTTGAACTACTGCAGTCCATGTGCTATGGATAGACCTACAAGCCCATTGGAAAGGGAATTCCAGGATTTTGAGCCAGTGACACTAAAGGAACAGCGATCTATTTCAGTTCCAACTCTCTGAACAGTAAATGCATGTATCCTGATTTGCAGGATTCTTGGAGAGCAGGTGATGTAGCAGCACTACAGCTGAGTCATTCCTTCCAATGATCAATACTCCCACAGCCTTTGTCACCACCGTCAACACCATCACTTGCTTTCCTTCCTTCAGGGTCACCTTATCCTTACGTCAAAATGAATGTTGACACAAGCCCCAAATTCTGAAGGAAAGGTAAATGGAAAGAACTCAATTCTTCAGTATTCTGTTTGAGAAATACTATTGTAAAGCCCATAAGAAACACAAGAATGAGGAGCAGGAATGTGCCATTTGGCTCCTCAAGTCTGCTCGGTCATTGGGCATGATCATGGTTGATCTGATTGTTACTTTGACTGCACTTTCCTATCTGCCCTCCACATCCCTTCACTGCCCTGTCCCTTATAAATCTGTCCAATTGCCTCAAAGCGATCGACTGACCCAGACTGCACTGCACACATGGCTGGACAGTACCACAAGCTAATGAACCTCCGTAATTATAACATTCCTCCTCATCTCCTTGCAAGTGGGAGACCTTTAACTTTTAAAAATAAGTTTCCTCCAGTTCTAGATTGCCTCACATCAAGAGATATTCTCCTCACACCTGCCCTGTTAAGTCTCCTTACAGCCTATCTTGTCTTTCCTTTGTCCAATCCTCTGAGTGTTTCCTCAGTGTGAGTGTGTGTGTGTGTGTGTATAAGTGTGCGTGCGAGTGTATGTTTGCTGTGATGGCCACTGGAAGGTGACTGATGAAAGCAGCTGTAGTTTCTCGTGCAGAGACTATGGGCTGGGACAGGGATCAGGAAGACAAAGTAAATGAGCTCTGAAGCAGTGCGTCTCCCAGAGCTTCCAGTTTTGATTGTTTCAATTCTTCTCCCACCCTTGTGCAACCTCTCTGCTGTGAAACAGGTAGGCACAGCCTTCTCAGAGAGTGGTCTTTTGTCCTGGGTTATATGTGACCTTGTCATGCAAGAGAGTGTGGTAGTGAGAGCCTTGTTTTTAAAGAACAGGTGTGGCTGAGGAATAGCTGATGTACAGTTTGCATAATGTAAGGTGGGTAATAAGGTGTGAGGGAGTGAATGTGTAGTGTAATGCAATAATTACAGACAAATGAGCTGTTGAGTTGTGAGACATAAAGTAATAGAGTCATAAAACACGGAAACTGACCCTTCGGTCCAACAACTCCATGCCAAACACAATCCCAAACTAAACTAGCTCCACCTGCTTATGCTTGGCCCATAGCCCTTCAAACCTTTCCTATTCATGTACTTATCTAAGTCTGTTTTCAACATTGGAACTGTTCTCACATCCACCACTTCCTCAGGAATTTCATTCCACATACGAACCCACCCTTTCTGTGTAAGCCATTTGTCCCTCTGAACAGTCCTGTGAGATCATTGAACTCTTTCCTGAATTGCAGCTATATTCTCAGGCTCAGTCCAAAGCGATGACTTCCTCAGTTGCCTTTTCCCACAGGAAATACAGGTGGCCAATAGAAGGCTGGCTGAAATGTATGCTTGGAGCAGGATCTTCTGAGCAGCTTTGCTGATCATCAGCCTGGGCCCGGGCCTTCTTTCTGGAACTTTTGCAAGCCCCTTGTCCAAGGTTCTTTCCAATTTGTTGAGTCTGTCAGAACTGCCAGGTCATTTTAATGAGGGTCCAGCACAGATTCAATGTGAATCTTGAATCCATATCAACAAAAGTTGGAAACCATCCCCTGATAGCTCTGGTGCAGTATGGTCAAATTTCTAGAGCCGGGATATCTATTCAGGTATTTAGAACAGAGGTTGATGTATTTGGGATTTGTGAGTCACAATGTATTTCAGCTTGAGGTGGCAGTGTGCTCAAAGAGTTGATTTCCTTCAATACTTTCAGCAAACACATCATCACAGGCAGGCTGGTGGCTCAGTGGTTAGCCCTGCTGCCTTACAATGCCAGGGACCTGGGTTTGACTCCACCCTCTGGTGACTGTCTGTGGGGAGTTTGCACATTTTCTCCGTGTCTGCATGGGTTTCCTCTGGGTGCTCTGGTTTCCTCCCACAGTCCAAAGATGGGCAGGTTAGGTGGATAAGCCATGCTAATTTGCCCATTGTTTCCAGGGATATGCATGTTAGGTTGATTTGCCATAGGAAATGTGTGTATACAGCGATTGGGTTGGGTCTGGGTAGGATGCTCTTTGCAGGGTCAGTGTGGACTCGATGGGCGGAATGGCCTGTTTTCGTACTGTCAGGATTCTATGATTTACCACTGAGCGTTCTTATGTAACACACCTGGATAGACACACCCAAGAATAAATCTGCACCAATCACAGGCAGGAAGCTGCTGGCCCAGAATGCAGTTCCTCATCACTATTCTCATGAATCAATGAGATAAGTGTCACTCCAGTGCTTCATGGCGGAGAGTTACTCTGGTGGGAACCTCGGATTATTCCTCCATTCTTGCTGGCTACAGATTTTGGGATAGAGGGCAGGGGACACCACTGAATGGAAAGAACAAGAAGGGGAATATTTTATTCCCTTTTAACGGTGGTATTTTTCAGTCCACTTCGGTTCTGAAGAAATCATAACAGACCGAAAAACGTTGATTTATTTCTTTCTCCACAGATACTGACAGACCTGCCGAGTTTCTCCGGCTTTCTTTGTTGTTTGAAATAACTATCACAGCAATCTCAATATTAGTAGTGAATATGGAAATGTTATAATTAATGGACTCTGTATATGGTCAAAAATCTGAGTGACAATCCTTTGGTTTTATTTCTGATGCTGCCAACTGAAAAAATCGATCCTGACTCGAGAGAAACCCTTGAGGTCACTCAATCAATTCTGCAGCCACCATCTGACACTGCACTTTCACTGAAGTTAATAAAGAGCAAATAACTCAGAATCATTTCTTCAATCAATGCTTTCAGGCAGTAATGCTCACAGCACCAAACAATCACAAGCAATCACTATTAATAATATAATTTACAATCTACAACTGTCAACAATCCACTTCGTAACACTCTCCCATCAAATTCTCCCAGGACAGGGACAGCACGGGGTTAGATGCATAATAAAGTTCCCTCTCTACTGTCCTTTCAAACACTCCAAGCAGAGGGACAGCCCGGGGCTAGATATGGAGCAAAACTCCTTTCACACTGTCCCCCATCAAACACTCCCAGGCACAGGTAGAGTAAAAAGTTTTATCCTTTGCATAGACTCTGGTTAGGCAGTACAGACATTTAGCCAGTCGGACGGAAACGTTTTGGATCCGGGTGTAATGTGAGGGGAACTGACTCCCAGCCGTGATATTTGCAGACTGCTCCAGGCTGAGATTCCTATTGTCACTCTCTCACACACACAGAGCTCACTGTCTCTGTCATACTGGCTTCTCTCCACAGGACCGTAGCTGGTGTTTGGATGAATGTGTGTCTGGGGCAGCTCGGCTTTCGCTGTGAGGCGGTTGTGATTGTGGGGAAGCTGCAGTGATCCCCCAGTCCGGATTGACTGTGCGAAACGGAGCAGGGGGAAGCTGGGGTTGCTATGTGCTGAGACAGTGGGCTGTCTGCTCAGCTCAGAGTGTGGGACAGGCCAGGAACCCAGCTCCTCTTCCAGCTCCGGCAAGCAGCCAGGACCCCAGTCCTTCTGGCAATTCCACCCTCCCCCGCCTCACAGTTCACCACAAACCGGCGGTGGCAGCGACCTGGAGCCGCTCTGCAATGAGACCATGCGGAACTGAACCGTTCTCTCTCTGGACCAGGAGCACCTAAGCCTTAGAGCAGGGTCAGTGTGTGCTCGTGGTAGTGAGTGTGGGTCAGTGTCTCACAGTGTGTTAGCGTTCGTGTGTGTGAGACAGTGTGCGTGGTAGTGAGTGTGGGTCAGTGTCTCACGGTGTGTTAGTGTTAGTGTGTGTGAGACAGTGTGTGTGACAGTGAGTGTGGGTCAGTGTCTCACAGTGTGTTAGTGTTAATGTGTGTGAGAGACATTGTGCGTGACAGTGAGTGTGGGTCAGTGTCTCACAGTGTGTTAGTGTTAGTGTGTGAGAGAGACAGTGTGCGTGACAGTGAGTGTGGGTCAGTGTCTCACAATGTGT
Organism: Chiloscyllium plagiosum; assembly: GCF_004010195.1. Classification (NCBI taxonomy): domain Eukaryota; kingdom Metazoa; phylum Chordata; class Chondrichthyes; order Orectolobiformes; family Hemiscylliidae; genus Chiloscyllium; species Chiloscyllium plagiosum. Next base: position 4,332,062 of record NC_057718.1, on the reverse strand, counting down.
TAGTGTTAGTGTGTGTGAGACAGTGTGCGTGACAGTAAGTGTGGGTCAGTGTCTCACAGTGTGTTAGTGTTAGTGTGTGTGAGACAGTGTGTGTGATAGTGTGTGCCCCAATCTTTTTATTGTAGTTTCTCGCATTCTCACATGAATCTGAAATTGTTCGCCCAGTTTTGCATTTTCCCTTTGTCAGTCTGTGTTTCTCCACCTCTCTGATCACTTTTATTTCAGTTTTTTTTTTATAAAAAGTTCCCTTCTCTGATTTTCACTATGTCTCTGACTATTCCATCTTATAATTATTTCTTTCTTCCCCAACCCTCAGTCTTTCATTTATATATTTCTCTGTTTCTCCATTTCATTATCTCTTTCTCTTTCTGGTTTCATAATCTCCGCCCTTCCCCATCTCCCTGGTCTATTTCTCCTGTCACTGCTCAATGGTTTTATATCCAGAATTTAATTCTCTGATTTCCCTCTATTCCATTTTATGGATATCTCCATTAAATTTTCTGTTTCTGTTCATTTTTCTATTGACCGCTCTCTTCTCTTTCTTATTCCCCCAACTCGCATGCTCTTTTGGTCTCTGTCCTTCTCTCTCTGGTTGGTATAACTCCCCCTGTGTCAGACCAAAACAGTACTGATTTAACACAGCCAGTTTATTGAGATTTATCAAAGGAAATGATGGTCAGTTAGCTGGAGAACACAAGGGGAAAACAAATATAAAGCAGAGGATGGCAGGAACAGTAGGACACAAACTCAGAAGAACAGAAGGATCTTGATGAGCTTTTCCACAGATCCCTGAAGGTGGTAGGACAGGTTAATAGTGTCCTGAAGGTGGCATATGCGCTACATGCCTTTCCCAGTTGGGATATACATTAGAAGTGCAGGGAGGTTATGTTGAAGCTGTATGCGACTTTGGTTGGACCACAACTGGAATACTGTGTGCAGTTCTCATCACTGCACTGCAGGAAGGGTGCGACACTCAACAAAAATGGAAAGAACTGCAGATGCTGGAAATCAGAAACAAAAACAGAAATTGTTGGAAAAACTCAGCAGGTCTGGCATTACCCATGGGAAAAAAGCAGAGTTAACATTTCAGGCCCAATGACCCTTCTTCAGAAATGGAGTTCTGAAGAAGGCTCACTGGACTCAAAATGTTAACTCTACTTTCTCTTCACAGATCCTCCTACACCTGCTAAGCTTTTCCAGCAACTTGTGTTTTTGTATAGGAAGGGTGGGATTGCACTGGAGGGGGTACAGAGGAGATCACCAGGATATTGTCTGGGATGGAGCATTTCAACAAGGAAGATAAACTTAAGCTGTTTCCTTAGGAGCGGAGTTAGGTTAAGGGGGTGGGGGTACCTGACAGAGGTGTAGAAGATTATGAGGAGCATGGGCAGGGTGGATAGATAGCAGCTGTTCCCCTTAGCTGAAGGATCATTAACAAGGTGCTTATTTTTAATGTGAAAGGCAGGAGTTTGGAGCGAACTTGAAGGAAGAAATTTTCACCCAGAGGGTGGTGGGAATCTGGATTGCACTCTGTGGAATTGTAGTTGAGGTGGGAAGTGTCACTACCTTTAAAAGGCAATTGGACGAGCTCTTGAAATGTCACAACATTCAAATCTATGGACCAAGTCCTGGAAAGTGGGACTATTGTAGGTTTAGAGTGGTTTTTGTTGATGCAGACTTGATGGGCTGAAGGGTCTCTTCTTTACTGTATGGTTCTTTGATCCTATGCTCCCAGTGGAGTCAATCAGCGGTGATTCATATGGGAGGGCCCACTGGTACCCTCAATGTACAGCTTGTGATGTGATGTTGGATTTTTACCTGCTATAATCTGACTTAGCAATCAGGTTGATAAAGGGGATGAGCTTGATGCTGGTTCAGTGCTGGAATAATTCAGTTGGGCAAGGGGAGGCCGGTGAGCTCCTTAATGAAAGGGCCAGAACGTAACAATTACATCTGTGACTCTAAAACCCTTCAAGACAGAATGGCATCATCTGATTATTCCAGGTGATTTCCACATCAATTTGCAAAGCTTTGTGCTGTCACCTCAATTATACATCGTCTCCTTTGAGCTGACAAACTCCACTTTGAGTTGGTGTAAATAGTTACATTATTTATTGCCTGTTACAACCATTCCTTCGATGCACAATTCTGAGTCAGTTCTAGACTCCTACTCCCTGTCTTGACAGCACTGACTGCAGGAGAAGTCAACAGGAAAATTTTTCTCTGCTTGTCACTCTGTTTGCTTGTGAGGGAGAACTCTATCTTTCATTGTCGTTACACCCTGTTCCCCTTGTTTGCATGGGTTTGCTCTCTCAGCAGTGCTGATCTATTTCCTCTTATTCACACCTACAATTAACACTTCTTCTGTACCCCAATCCCTTCTTTATCCCCATTAGCACTCTCTTTGTCATTTGCTCTGGGCACCCTCACTCACTTCATCCTTCACTTTGACAAATAGGATAAAAAAAAGTATCATATATCAAACATCTTCAGTTCCAAAGAAGGTTCATATTAGACACAAAACATTAACTCTCTTTCTTTCTCCACAAATGCTGCCAAACCAGCGGAGATTCTTCACCACTTCCCCTATTTTCATCTCTGTTCATTGATCTGTGTTTGTGGAGATCCTCTCCATTCACCAACCAATCTTTATGAAGATTCACTGTTGACCATTCTGACAGTGTTTTAGTTTGCCACTTTGTTTGTAACATGATGTCCTTGATTTTCCAATGGGGAGGTAATTGTTTCTGCAGTGTAGGAGGGAGTTGTGCACAGGTCTCTGGTGGAATTACTGTTGTAGCAGATTCTGAGGGAATTGTCTAGGAGCCTGAAGATTCCTATGGGAAATTCCTCCTTCTCTGGATTCTTCCAAAAGTTCCTGTTTAAACTGGAGGATTCTGAGAATTCAACTGTAGGGAAGTAAAAAGCTACTCAGGAAAAGTTGGTCTACCAAAAACCTAGTCTATCTGCTGGGAAACTATTAAACTGAACCTCAAATTCCCATACACCCCAACATCTATGCATCTAGCTGGATTCCTTGCACACCTTAGACTCTGATCCAGCACCTCCTCTGCACAATGCCTCCCAGTCACCAGACCCAACACCTCCTTCTCCCCAAGACCAGAACACTTTGAGAATGGGAAACATCTCTACATGCCTGATCCTCCTCTCCCCAGCCACATTTCCTGTACCAGTTCTAAAGCAAGGTTTTGCATCAGAAAATCCTCTCAGGACAACATGGTGGTTCAGTGGTTAGCACTGCTGCTTCATGGCACTCGGGACTCAGGTTTGATTCCAGCCTCAGGTGACTGTCCGTGTGGAGTTTGCACATACTCTCCATGCCTGCAAGGATTTCCTCAGGATGCTCCAGTTTCCTCCCACAGTCCAAAGATGTGCAGGTTAGGGTGGATTGGCCAAGCTAAAACCAAGGATAGGATTGCGGTCTGGGTGGGATGTTATTTGGAGGGTTGGTGCAGACTTGATGAGCTGAATGGCCTCTTTTCACACTGTATGAAATGCAGAGCTCTTTCTTAACGTAAAACGATAAGACTGAAGTTGTAATCTAAATGTAAACTTGGGAAATCAAAGATGTTTGACACCCTCTAACAAGGAGACTTTCCAGGAAGCAAGGCTCACTCTGTTAAATAGTGCCCAGCAACAGAATAGTGAGTGTCACACGGGTTTCACAAAAGGATGGGTCATTTTACCAACTCCTGTTAGACTGGTGGAGAATTAACAAAGACACTTAAATCCTGGAATACACAGCTGAGCGTTCTCCCTGTAATTGTATTTGTATTTTGCATTTTTGTAGGAAGAGTTGGGTTTTAATTCAAAATAATGACTGTGAATCGAAAGTTGTGTTTGAATAGTGGCCATTGGATTTACCTCTTAAACAAACACTTGAGTGGAACCTTGGCTCGAATTTCAGTGACCAAGACTGAAGGGTCACAGAGTTTGGCCTCATCTCTGTTTCTACCACTTTACTTGATTGAAGAAGATTTAGACGATGAGCACTCTGTTTTATTACAGTAAAGTGCACTTCTCCAAGTTGAAATATTAATGTGGATGTTTCTCTTTTTTTCTCTCTCTGACAGGACACGTTCAGTAACTCCTGGCTCTGACACTTTCTCAGTGGATGCACAGAGCTAGTTTCAGCACCGCGGACAGCGCTATGAGGGAATCTCAGAGGCAATCCACACCCTGAGCCAAGCGAGCTGTGCAATTTCATTCTAATGAACTGTTGTGGGACAACGGAAATCTTGTTGCCTCTTGTTTAAAAGTGGAGTGTCAGGAACACGGAGATGTTTACTCTTTTACTCTCGGCAGGAGGTGTGCCAGGAGGCTGCAGTCTGCTCCTCCTCTGTTCCCTCTTCCTGTGCAGATGCAGTAAGTTGACATTTTGCAATTTGGATGTTTGTGTTTGCTTGCTGATCCTCTCATTCCATGGAGGACCTCCTCACAGGATTTCAGTTCCATTTATAGAATTAGACAGACAGTGCTGCACAAAAGAAAGGCCCATTGTGTCCCATTGTGGGTCATACAGAGAGGGGAAAAGGGGCTTTCTTGGGAACTTGACAGCCTTCAGGACTTAGTATAAAGTTTAGCAATTTGAGGGCCTGGGCACCTCCTTCCATGTCCTGTACCCACCCTCTTGTCTTCACATGGGCTATGGGCACCCATCACAGCTAACGCAGTTTCACCCATGGCTTTTGACTCTCCCAGATGCACCATTTTCTAGTTCTTTGCCTGCCCATCTGCTGTTATCTCTCTCTGAGCTCCATTACATCATTTACTTATCTCCCATCCCACCTTCAGCACATATACCAAGCTTTTCCTATCTACATCAGTTCTGAAGAAGGGTCAATGGACTCAAAACATTAACAATGCTTTCTTCCCATAGGTAATGTCAGACTTGCTGCGTTTCTCTAGCAACTTCTGTTTCTGTTTCTAAGGGCTTCCCTTTCTGATTTTGGTTGATTACCATTAAGTGCCCAGCAAGTTTCACTGCAGCTTGGGCAATCAGGACTTTGTAGAAATGGCATTCAGAGTTCTTGTGGTTAAGTTTGGTTTCAAGTCATAGATGACAGATCATCATTAGGGTTAGCACAGGTCATCACTGAGGCTCCTATATCATGTACCACATGAGACAGCATGCATGTAGCTCCTGATTGGTGTACCAGACAAAAAGTAACAGCAATATAGTAATGACCTCAATGAATGAGAAGTTTTATTTTGAGGGATTGCGAGATTTTAATACAAGCTGACCACAGCAGAGACCACTCATTGAAGTGCATCAAACATTTAGATTCCATCACCTCAGCCACTGACACTGCAATAATCCCATTGGTATTCATTACCCATGCTTCCATTTGTTCACTGGATGTGAGTATTGTATAGAAAGCTATTATTTATTGCCCATCCCTAGTTACCCTTGAGAAAATAGTGCTTTCTGATCTGCTGCAGTCCATGTCCAGTAGGTAGACCCACAATGCCCTGAGAGATGGAATTCCAGGATTTTGACCCAGTGACACTGAAGGAACAGCAATATATTTTCAAGGCAGGATGGAGAGTGGTTTGGTGGGTGGCATTCCCATGTCTCTGCTGCCCTTGTTCTTCTAGATGGAAGTGGTCATGGGTTTGGAAGGTGTGATAGCGTTAGGAGGGAGTTAATGTTTAAGGTGATTGGTGGATGCTGGTCAAATGGGTTAACAATATGTTTGATCGATTACAGTGGGTTTCATCATACTCATAATCTCTCCCTCTCTCTCTCTCTCGCCCCTCTCTTGCTCCATTCCCCCCGTATCTCTCCCTCTCACTCTTCCTCTCCCTCTTTTTCTCCCACTCTCCTTCTCTCGCTTTCCTGTTCCCTCTCCCTGTCCCACATCCTCTCCCTCCCCCTCTCTCTCCCTCACCCCCTTCCTCTTTCTTATCTTTAGTCCATTGCCAGGAGAAGACTCATTCTCAGGCTGAGGAGAGACTCTTCAAACATCTCTTCACTGGTTACAATCGGTGGTCCAGACCTGTCACCAATGCTTCAGATGCTGTCATTGTCAACTTTGGCCTTTCCATCGCACAGCTTATTGACGTGGTGAGATATCGCTTTGATCAGCTCACATTCACTGCTGTTCACAATTATTATTGTTCACAATCATCACTGCTCACAATCACTTCTGTTCACAATCACCTCTGTTCGCAATCATTCCAATTCACAACGACCTCTGTTCACAATCACTGCTGCTCACAACCACTGATGTTATGTGAAAATATGAGGTTATTCACTTTAGCAGGCAGAATGGAGAAGCTGAATATTATTTAAATTGAGGAAGCTACAGCACAGAGGGATTTGTGAATCCTTGTGCATAAATCACAAAAAAACAGCATTCAGCTTCAGCAGGTAATACGGCAGGCAAATGGGATATTACCCTTTTTTCCAAAGGGAATGATAAATAAAAGTAGGAATATTTTGTTGAAACTATACAAGATAATAGTTAGGCATACTTAAAATACTGTGAATAGCTTTGATCGTATTATTGAAGGAACGATGAACTGGCATTGGAGGCAGTCCAGAGAAGGTTCATCATATTGATTCTGGATAGCATGGGATTTTATTTTGAGGAGAGGTTGAGTAGGTTGGGCCTGAACTCATTGGAGTTTAGAGGAATGAAAGGTGACCTTTTTGAAAGAGATGGAGTTCTTAGGGAGTTTGATAGTAAAATGGAAGGTAGTTTCCCCTCATGGGAGAGTCTAAGACCAGAGCACATCCTCTCAGGATAAAGAGTCACTTAATTAAGCCAGATGGGGAGAACCTTTTCTCTCAGAAGTGCAGAGGATTGTCAAGACTGGATTGTTAAGTATTTTCAAGGCTGAGATAGATTTTTAATCAGGAAGGTCATCAAGGATTCTGGGGATAAAGCAGAAGAGTGGAGTTGAGGATTATCCGATCAGCCATGACCTCATCAAATGGTTGAGTAGTCTTGCTGGGCTGAATGGCCAACTCCTATTCCTACTTCTTATAATCAGAATCACCGATGTTCCCAATCACTACAGTTCCCAATCATTGATTTTCACAATGACTGCAGTTCACAATCACTGATGTTCACAATCAGTGGTGTCCACAATCACTGCTGTTCACAATCACTGATGTTCACAATCACTGATGTTCACAATCAGTGGTGTCCACAATCACTGCTGTTCACAATCAGTGGTGTCCACAATCACTGCTGTTCACAATTACTGCAGTTCACAATCACTACAGTTCCCAATCACTGGTGTCCACAATCACTGATGTTCACAATCACTGATGTTCACAATCACTGATGTTCACAATGACTGCAGTTCACAATCAGTGGTGTCCACAATCACTGATGTTCACAATCACTGCAGTTCACAATCACTGGTGTCCACAATCACTGATGTTCACAATCACTGATGTTCACAATCACTGCAGTTCACAATCACTGATGTTCACAATCAGTGGTGTCCACAATCACTGCTGTTCACAATCACTGCAGTTCACAATCACTGATGTTCACAATCACTGGTGTTCACAATCAGTGGTGCTCACAATCACTCCTGGGAGTTTGTGCTGTGTTGATACTGTGTTTATACTCACCAAGTAAAATAACAAAATGTTCAGGCAATATTAAGTTGCATTCAATACACTCTCAGACACCCCAGTGCATTTCACAGTGAAATACTAGTCGTTGTTGTTATGTGCACTCACACAGGCTATGCTTTCTGTGCAGGATTGAATGAGCTTCTTTCCCCCCTTCTCTTCCCCACAGTGTATAGCAGGAAAGGGACTGGAGGAAGGGACAAAACCAGGATTGATTTCAGTGACCCATGTGTGAATGCTGGTTGCTTCCTGGCAATGTTGACTAGGGCTGGAGCAGGAGCTGAGCTAGGCTCTGAATGAGGGTCTGCTGTTGGCTGAGGGGATGAAGAGACTTGGGGAGAACAGATGTCAAATCAAGATCAGGCATGGTGTTTTTACTCTGTGAGGATGAAGATGGAGGAACTACATAATAAACAAACAGATTAAAGATTTAGTATGTTGGACATTAAAGTTTAATGGGCTGTCTGTTGAATAATTTATCATCACTTTGTGTCTTGTTATCTGTGTTGTAGGGATTGAGAGCCTTCTCATTCAGTCTGATGTTCTCACAATTACTAGGATTACGTTAAACACACTCCAGTGACTAGCTCTGTGTACTAATGCCACAGGACTGGGAAATACTGAACTGTGTAGATACACTTTCATGGATGTATAACTGGTTATAGCACAATGCGAAGCCCTTCACCACCAAGGTACAGTCACAGCAGTGTGTACTAAATACAAGATACACTGCAGAGATCATTAGAAGATGCATCAAGGATCCTGAGACGCACCTTCCAAACCCACAGTCACTTCCATCCAGAAGGACAAAGGTAGCAGAAATGAGTTCCCCTACAAACTCTCTCCATCTTGACTTAGAAATATTATGCTATTCCTTCAGTATCACTAGGTCAAACTCCTGGAATTCCTAAAGGCAATGTGGGTCTACCTACAGCAATATGGACTGCAGTGGTTCAAGAAGGCAGCTCACCCCCACATTTTCAAGGGGCAACTAGAGACAGGTAGTAAGTGCTGACCTAGCCAGTGACACTCATGTCCCATGAACGAATAAAGTAAACATTCCTGTGAATTCTTACTGCAGCCAATATAAGGTTTTCACATCCTTCCTGAAATGCGATGTCCAGAACAAAGCACTGGATTGAATCAAAGTTTTATTCACAAATTTATCATAGCTTCTTTGCTATTTTACTCCTTACGAATAAATCCCAAGGTTTTATGTGTTATATTAATCATTTTCTCAAACTGCCCTGTCACTTTCAACGATCTGTGTAGATGCATTCCCAAGTCTCTCTGCTCTTGCACAATATTTAGAACTGTACCTTTCGTTGATATGACCATCTCTTTGGCCTTGTCACAAAATTAAGCAGTTTGCTGTTCTCTGTGCTTCTGAGAGGAAGTGAGATCCAACCACACTGTGGCCTGTGCACTAGGATTTCCATTTGGAGCTGACTTTCAGAGCCACTCTTTTCGCAGTAAAGTGGCCAGGGCTTTGGTCTTGAGATAAGGGACAAGACTTGGTTCTGACTCCGCACAAACTTCCCCCTCCCATTCTTATCAGACTTGACTGCAGTGAGACCTCCATGGTTAAATAGTCTGCCATCTCTGACTATCTGAACTTGAACAATGAGTTGGATCTTATAAAGCAATATCTTCATCTTAAAAATTTTCTCTCCTATTTCCAAAACCCCAGTCTATTGCTGTCATCTCCTCCAGCTCCACAAGCCACTGAGATCTTAGTATCCCTTTGGTTTTAGCCTCTTGTCGATCCTGATTTGAAATACTCCACCCTAAGCTGCCTTGGTCCTGAATTCTGAAATACAATTCATATCTCTACCTCACCTCCCTCCTATAACCCTCTCGTTAAAAACTATCCCCTTAACCAATCTTCTGGTGGTCTCTCCTAATGTTTCTTTGTGGCTCAGTGAGGTATTTTCTTTTATAAACGTCTTGGGAAGGAGCTGGTGGTGTTTCATTATATTCACATTGCTATATAAATGTCAGTTTTTGTTGGTTCTAAACTGACCATTATTTTGTCTGTTATCAGAAGGGAAATTACTTGGATGAGGGAGGGAGAAAGGATGCTAATGTTGACACTTCAGTCTCTGCAGTCCAGAGAAGGCTGCTCTGTGCTCAATCAGCACACTGAAATCCATTAGGTTTCTCCTTATGCTTCAGTTATCTGCCAGAGGCTAGTACAGACCGCACATGCCACAGACATTCCAACTGCAGAACATCATAACGAGAACTGGAATGATTGCATTGGTTGACTGCCCATTAGACCAAATGCAGATTAAAGAAATGTCTCCCTTAGATACAAATTATTAGAGCAGAAAACGTTCACTCTCGCCTGAGAGGGACGGGCAACTCCCAGTCTCCCTCACGTCCCTTCATTCAGCCCATACACATTTTCAGATTTGCACTCACACTGCTGCCCTCTCATGTGGGTGAAGACAATCCCATGGCACTGTTTCTGAGAATCACAGGGGCTTTCTTCCTAAGGTGCTGCTCAATATTTACCCCTCAATTAGTACCTGTGAAGGCAGCTCATTGCCACGCTGTTGTTTGTGGGAACTTCCTGTTTGTAAATTGGCTCCCACATTTCCCACACTTACACTGGCGATTGCTTTTTGAAAGCAATTCATTGGCTCTGAAGTACTTCTGGGACATTATAACATGGCAAGAGGTGCTACATAAATACATATTTATGGTCCTATTTGTGGTTAGTTGTAAAAAGGCAACTGTTTAAAAATGACTTCATATCACCTGAAACAGGGGATAGCCTAGTCATATTATCATTGGACTGTTAATTCAGAGACCCAGGTATTCTTCTGGGCACCCAGGTTTGAATCCTGCCACATTAGCTGTAGAACTTGAATTCAATAAAAACCTGGAATTATGAGTCAAATTATCACCATGAATTGATTGTTGGAAAACCCATCTGAGACACCAATGGACTTCAGAGATTGAAACTGCTATCCTTACCTGGTCTGACCTACATGTGACTCCAGACCCACAAATAATGTGGTTGACCCTTAACTGCCCTCTGGGAAATTAGGGATGGGCAATAAATGCTGGCCTAGCCAGCGATGCCACATCCTTTGAATAAATGAACACAACAGGGCAATAGTCTAATGAATCGGCTTGAATTTACTCACCAACGCAATGCAGAGAAGTTTCTGTTGTAATATTATTGATCCATGCCACTGTCTTATTGTTATATTGGTTATAAAGTAGTGATTAATTGTTATCTTTTCCCTTCCTTTTCTTGAAATAGGATGAGAAAAACCAGATGATGACAACTAACGTTTGGCTCAAGCAGGTATGTGTGTTTTTGAAAGGGAAAATCCCCTACCCCTGTGATCTCTATATCGCTGTGATCCCCTCACTGGGGGATCACCCAACATTCTTTACAAGCTGTCTTGACAGGAACAGGGACTAATCCCCTGAGGAGATCCACAGCAAGTCCCCAGAAGGAGCCATCCCAAGGCCAGGTCCGTGGCCTTTAGGCAGAGGCTGCTAGGACCCAGTGGTTATGAGCTCCCAAGTGAGTTCCGAGGCCCTGCTCTGAGACACTGAGCTTCGAACTGCTCCCTCCCTAGTCGGCCACTAGGCTTCAGGGATTTCAGGATCCAAGTGTTGACTGGGCATTCATCTCTGTCCCTTTAGACCAGAGATCAGATGGACCTGTTTGCGTGGATTGGAGATCTGGTGGACCTATTTGAGTGAATTTTGGATCTGATGGGTCTGTTTGGGTTGACTGGAGATCTGGTGGACCTGTTTGGGTGAATTGGTGAGCTGATGGACCTACAGGTATATAGTATGGATCCTCATGGATCTGTGGTGTAAACTTTGTAGAACTGCTAGTCAGGATTGATGTTTGATGAACATGTAGGTGGTGAGGTTTGGGTTTGGATGAATTTGTTGGCGTGGGTCTTGCAGATTAATGAGTCACAGCCTTACACGGGAGGAACTGAACCTGTGACTTTGGGGAGGTGATGCCCTAATGATATTATTGCTAAAGTATTAAACCAGAAACTCAGCTAATGTTCTATGGACCTTGGTTTAAATCCTGACACGACAAATGGTGAAATTTGAATTCAAGTTTAAAACAAAATCTGGAATTATGAAACTTCTGATGAACACGAAACCATTGTCGATTATTGGGAAAAGCCCATTTAGTTTACTAATGACCTTGAGGGAAGAAAATTTTCCTCCTCACCTGGTTTGGTCTACATGTGACTCCAGGGCCACAGTAATGTGGCTGACTCTCAACTGTCCTCTGCAAGCCGCTCAGTTTAAGGGCAGCCAGGGGTGGGCAAGAAATACTGGCTAGCCAGTAATGCCCAGTCCCATGGGTGAAAAGAAAAAATTGATGTGATGATCCCTCTAAGCCTAATTCTATTTTAATCCTTTGTCAGAGCTATTGACATGCCATTTTGTTTCAACATCCTTGAGGTTACCACTGATCTGAAATTTGACTGGACTTGCCACATAAACACAATGGCTCCAAGAGCATGTCAGAGGCTGGGAATTCTGCAGCAAGTAGCTGATCTCCTGACTCCCCAAAGCCTGTCCACCATCTACAAGGCACAAATCCAGAATGTGATGGAATACTCCCCACTTGCCTGATGGGGGCTGCTGCAATAACAGTAAAGAAACTTAACACCATCCAGGACAAAGCAGCCACTTCGTTGGCACCACATGCACAGACATCCATTCCCTCCACCATCGACACTCAGTAGCAGCAGTGTGTAGCATCTGCAAGATGCACTGTAAAGATTCACCAAAGCTCCTTAGATAGCACCTTCCAAACCCACGACCACTTCCATCTAGAGGATGAGGCACCTTCAAGTTCCCCTCCAAGCTGCTCCCCATCTTGGCTTGGAAATATATCGCCATTCCTTCAGTGTCACTCGGTCAAAATCCTGGAATTCCCTCCCTAAAAGCATTGTGGGTCAACCCATATGGACTGCAGTGGTTCAAGAAGGCAGCTCACCCCCACCAAGGGGCAACTAGGGATGGGCAATAAATGTTGGCTTGGCCAGCAACACCTACATCCCCTGAATGAATAAAAACATAAAAATGTATTCTGTAAAATTGATCACACTGGGCTGGGGTTCACAGTGGCTGGCTGTAGCTTCCACTCTACTTTCACTGATCTTGTTCCTTCAGATTTTGTCAGACAATGTGCCAGCTCCTCACAAAAGCCCTGTACTCCTCCTGATTACCTGTGTTTCTTTTCTAGGAATGGTATGATTATAAACTCACATGGGATCCTGCAGAGTTTGACAATGTAACTTCAATCCGTGTCCCCTCTGAAATGATCTGGATTCCTGACATTGTTCTTTACAACAAGTGAGTTTTACAGTCTCCTTGGGCGAAATTCCTCTGGGATTAATACAGAAGAAAAAGGGGACTTAAATCCGAAAGAATGTGTAGGGACAGAGATCCTGGGGTTGTGTGTGCATCAGTCTTAGTAGGTAGTTGTACATATTGAGAGAGTGGTTAGCAAGGGATATGGGATCTTGGGGTTTATAAATAAAGGCAATGAATATAAAAGTAGGGAAGTGATGTTGAACCCTTACAAGGCTTCAGTGAGGCAGAAGTTTATTTGGTTATGGTCATTTTAGCAAGATTAATGAGAGTAGTGGTCGTTTAAGGAGCTGGGATAGTTCTCCTTGATGTAAAGGACTTTGAGAGGAGATTAGACCGAGGTGGATGAGATTATAACAGGATTGGATAAGACAGATTAGGGAAATTTTTCCCTTGACTGATGGGACAAGGATAAGGGGAGGGGAGGCATAGCTTTAAAGTCTGGGGTAAGGGCTACAGGAGGTGGAGGGGGTGAATATGAGGAAAACTTTCACATGTGACCTAGCTAGTGGGAATGAGTTGGATTGTTGCTGCCCAGCAAGGTGCTGGAAGCAGAAATGATCAATGATGTTCAAAGGAATTTTAATGGACACTTGAAAGAAATCAAATGTGCAATAGGGATTTAATCTGGGGGTTGGGGAAAGGACACTGATGATATTGCTCTGTGGAGGGTTGGCATGAACTGAATAGGCTGAATGTACCTCTTCTGTTCTACTATCTCAGATTATTTAAATCAAATAAATAAAGACTTTCCAGTTTTCATCCATTAGAAACAGCAAGAGGCCATTTAACCTATTGACCTTCCTCTGCTTGTCAGTAAGATTATGGTGGATCTTCTGCATTATACCACATGTCTCATCCAGAAACAATCCAGAACTCTTCCTGGAATGTGTGTGCGCGCCCCCGACCAGGTAAAGTTCACCATATCTGTCATTGTCACCCATGGTAATTCATCACCAGAGTGGACAAGGATTCTTGATATAGCACAGCCATGGGGTTATTCCATTCGAGAGAGAGAGAGAGAGAGAGAGAGGGAGCGAGATACTGGTAAATGCTTGTGGCCATGCAGCTGCAGTATTGTCATCTTTCTGTATGCCAGTCAATGGTCAAATCTGTACCAGATTAATAATATAACAGTTTACTGAGTTGTAGGGTAGCCTGTGGTTCAACTTTCAGTCTTTGGAGAATGCAGTCACCTATAAGTAACTGCTATTGTTTCTGCTTCATAGAATGCCCCCAGGATGCAGGCCGTTTGAAGCATCGAGTCCCCACCAACCCTCTCAAGAGCATTATCTCTGTAACTCTGCATTGCCCATGGCTAATCCAACTAATTTACATTCCGGACATTATGGGCAATTTAGCATGGCCAATCCACCTAATCCATACATCATTGGATTGTAGGAGAAAACTGGAACACCTGGAGGAAACACAATTGGGGAGAACGTGCAAACTCCAAACAGACAATCGTCCGAAGATGGAATTGAGCCCGGGTCCCTGGCGCTGGGAGGCAGCAGTGTTAACCACTGAGCCATTGTGCCATCCCAATCCGCTTCACCATAATCTGCTCGGAGCCAGCCGGCTGTCAGGGCGTTGGCTAAACTCTGACATGGGATTGGTGACCTTGGGGTCCATCTTCATAATCCTGAGCCAGAGCGTTCACATCCCAACACGTTTGAAAATTCGGGATGTGTGAAGCTGGTCTCGGTAGATGTGACCAGAAAGCTGTCATACAGTCGTAAGTCCCCAGGGAGTTCAGGCATGCTCTTCCAGGGAGGAGTCGGCATTCCTCAGTCACTCTAACTGGCAGATGGCCCTCTGATTTGATAAACCCTTTGAGGTCCACTGGGTCTGGGTGATAAATGCCTGCAGAGCTCACAGCCTGTGAATGAATTAACAAGAACTGACAAGAACCTATTCCCTGATGATTTATGGAATAAATGTCTGAAGAGATTTCACGCTTGTTTGACAGATAGAAAGATTTCCTTTGATTTTAATCGACATATTTAGCTAGTGAATGTATATTTGCTGGTATGTCAAGATTGGTTCCAATGGGGGAGTTCTGAAAACCTGGCAGCTGCAAACTAGTTTCAGAATGTCAAACGTATCGAACCAGCACTGTTCTCAGAGAGAAGAGACCTTCCAGATTGTCAGCCTTTTAATCAATGCAAATTTAGCTGCTCATTAAATTGAAATTAATTACATAAGCTGCAAGGATCGCACCTTCAGGGGAGATGGTTAGATTAAATTGAGCAAGGATTAAATAGACAGAAACTGTAGAAAACTGCAACACAAATGGACTTACGAGAACTTGTGAATGAAACACAGAAAGCTAGCGTATGGGGGCAGCAGGTAATCAGGAAGGGGAATGGAATGTTAGCCCTTATTTCAAGATGGGTGGAGGATAAGCATAGGGAAATCTTACAGCAACAGTGGAAGGGGCTGGGGAGACCACAGCTGGAGTATTATCAGCAGTTTTCATCCCCTAATTTAAGGGAAGATATAATTTCAATGAAAGAAGTTCTGAGAAGGTTGACTTGGATAATCCCTGGTTTGGAGGGAATGTCTTACGAGCAAAGGCTAAACAGTTTGGGACTTGACTCACTGGAGTTTAGAAAAATGAGAGGCAACCTTGTTGAAATACAGAGGATAATTAAGGGGCTTGGCAGGGTGAGTGCTGAGAGGATGTTGCCCCTCATGGGACAGTCTAGAACCAGAGGGATAGTCTCAGTATAAAGGGGCACCAATTTAAGACTGAGGCAAGGAGGAATTTCTTCTCTAAGAGGGTTGTGAGTCTTTGGAACTCCTTACAACAGAGGCAGGGGCAGCATCCTTGGGTATATTTAAGGCTGAGACAGATAGATCATTGATCAGTTGAGGGTCAAGAGTTATAGGGAAAGGGCAGGAAAATAGATGTGAGAGATGTTGGATCAGCCATGAACAGGTTTGAGGGGATGAATGGCCTACTCCTGTTGTTATGGTCTTCTGATTGATTTGCTGGATGAGCTTTGCCTTGTGGATGATTTAACCCTGGGCCCAATGGCTCTGTAAACATGCCCTGTTTGTTTGTTGCAGTGCAGATGGTGAGTTTGCAGTGACACACATGACGAAGGCTCACCTCTTCTCGACAGGCCAGGTACAGTGGGTGCCCCCGGCGATCTACAAGAGCTCCTGTAGCATCGACGTTACCTTCTTTCCGTTCGACCAGCAGAATTGCAAAATGAAGTTTGGCTCCTGGACGCACGACAAGTCCAAGATCGATCTGAGGAGCATGGGCAGGAATGTAGACCTTAAGGACTACTGGGAAAGTGGCGAGTGGGCGATAGTCAACACAGTGGGGGTTTATAACAGCAAGAAGTATGACTGTTGCTTTGAGGTGTATGTTGATATCACGTACTCCTTCATTATCAGGAGGCTCCCTCTCTTCTACACCATTAACCTCATCATTCCTTGTTTACTCATCTCCTGTTTAACCGTTTTGGTCTTCCATTTACCATCAGCCTGTGGAGAGAAAATTACTCTTTGTATCTCAGTATTGCTGTCCCTGACTGTCTTCCTGCTGCTTATTACAGAAATCATCCCCTCGACCTCGTTGGTCATCCCTTTAATCGGGGAATACCTGCTCTTCACCATGATCTTTGTCACGCTCTCCATTGTTATCACTGTCTTTGTCCTCAACATCCACCACCGCTCGCCCAACACCCACAAGATGCCCAGGTGGGTGAAGAAGGTCTTCCTGGATTTCATCCCTCGCTGGCTGTTCATGAAGAGACCGAGACCCAAAACTGAGACGTTCACCAACCATTTCAGTCCTCTGGAGTTAAAGTTTGCGCCGTCCAAATGCTGCCCTTCCTCAGGGAGTGAGGAACTCCGGTTTGGCCTGCCCCCCTGCCAACCCAGGCTGGTGAGTCCTTGTGCCCTTGGCTACCCGTGTCGCCTCAAGCCCAGCAGATCCACGGAGGGGATGGTCAATGGCAGCCGCCGAGCCTGGGCTAGTAACATCACTCAGACAGGAGCCAGTCTGCCATTATCACCCAGCATCATCAGGGCACTGGAAGGAGTGCATTACATCGCCAACCATCTCCGAGCTGAGGATGCCGACTTTTCAGTAAGAGTTGTCAATAGTGTTTGGGGTGGGGGTGGGGGGGGTATCCCATCCAGTCGGGGGAGGGACTGCTTGGGAGGGTTCTGTGGCCAGATTCTTACACCCTCCCTCAGGGACAGGCACACTGGGATGGCAGTGTTTCGACTTGCTGTGACTGGGACTTTCCCACCTCTACTGCCTAATGGGGGCTTTTCTTCCTGGGGAGATCTCCCAATATAACATGGCAGTCTTCGAGATCAGGCACACCGTGCTCAACCGACATCTCCTCCAGCAGTAAGATCTGCTCCTCAAGAAGAATATCCTCCAAACCTTGAGGTTTTTTGGGATTGTTGCCCACCCCACCTTTGTTGCAGTTTGTCATTCGGAACCATCTCGTTATGGCTGCAGTCCCAGAACTGTCCACCGGTGCTGGTGGTGCTGCTGAGGCAGAACAGTAGCTGACTCTCTGATTGGCTGACAGGCCTCTCCTACTTTGGAGAAGCCAAAGGTCCCAATTTTGGAAATTCTGAATGATGGGCATGTCAATAGTGAATTCCCGGGGTCAGCCGGAGGTCAGGAGTGGGAATGGGGTGGGGCATAGGCAGAGATATTACAGGAGATGTTGATGGAGAATGGACTTCACTCAATGAAGGAGGCGTGGATTTGGATTAGATAAAGCTGAGGGGATATGGAAAACTAGATGTCTCATCAGCACCATTGGATAGATTCCAGATTAACCCTGTACTCAGATATCAAACAGAGTCATTTCACAGGAGAGCTGTAAAGATAATGTCAAACAACCATAGAAATATAGAAGATAGGTGGAGGAGTAGACATTTGACCCCCTGAGCATGCTCCACCATTTGATATGACCATGGGAGACTATCAAGCCTTAATCCCATCCTCCATCATCCACCCTCACCACCCACCCTCCCCCCCCTCCCCCCCCATATCCCTTCAACTATTTAGCCACAACAGTTATATCCACCTCCTTCCTGAAATCACATAATGTTTTGCCTTCAACTACTTTCAGTGGCAGTGAATTCCACCGGCTCACCACTCTCTGGGTAAAGACTTTTCTCCTCATCTCAGTCCTGAAAGGTTTATCTTATCCTTAAACTATGACCCCTGGTTCCAGACTCCCCCGCCATTGGGAACATCCTTCCTTCATCTACCTTGTTAGTCCAACATTGCCCAGTAACAGAGGGCAGTGTTCTCATCGGGAGAGATTTGGAAAGTTAAACATAAAAGGAAAGGTAGTGTTACAGGGTTGAGGTACAAACACTGATAACCATAGATGCCCTGTCCAGAGGAAGGGTGAGAGTTGAGAAACATAACATCAGCTAATAATATCAGGGCAGGGAGATGTGCTTTAAACTGACAGGCAAGGAGTGTTCTGCTGAAGGGAGATTTAAAAATCTAAACATAAAGGCTGCAGCAACAGAATAGATCATTTTTGTGAGGACAGACTATCTGTGTGGAGGTTTATCTAACTTGACCTGGATCGAAATCTCACTTCACACTAATTCATGGGAAACGAGAAACAGTAAAAATGTAAATTATTTTAATGGGAGCGCTTTGACAGGAGATTCCTCAGTGTACATTTTGTCCTCATTATTGTAATTGAGTTTGGCAGTAAATAGCGCATCAGAGAGTGAGGTCCTTGCAGGGAACTGTAAATTAAAACACATTGCATCATTTTGGCACAAAGACAGGTCAATAGAAAGGGAGATGGTTGTGTAGTGGGAAGGTGAAGAGATTAATGCACATGAGGCCTAGGATACTGATCCGGGGACATGGGTTCAAGAAGTATTTGGTGGAATTTAAGTTTGATTTTACAAAATTTGCCCTTGAAAGCTAGACTGAGTGATGGTGATCATGATACTATCATTGATTGTTATTAAAAAACCCATCTGGATTATTAATGCCACTTGGGGAAGGAAATCTGCTACATTTTCTGACCTACATGTGACTCCAGACCCAAAGCAATGTGGTGGACTTTGAAATGGTCAAGTAAGCCACACAGTTCAAGGGCAATTAGGGATGGGCAACAAATACTGGCTTTGGTAGCAACACTGTGAGAGAGAAAGGAACAAAAGGGTTTCAATCAAACTGTTACATGGTGACAATCTAAACAGAAGCCCCATTCCACAAATCTCATAGTTTTAAAAGGCAGACAGAATGATTTGATTTGATTTGATTTATTATTGTCATATGTACAGAGATACAGTGAAAAGTATTGTTTTGCATGCTAACCATACAAATCATACCTTCCATAAGTAGATCAGGGTAATTGAACAGAATGCAGAATTTGGTGTTACAGCTACAGAGAAGGCGCAGAGAAATATCAACTTTAATATATGAGAGGTCTGAGTAAAGGATGGGAGGTAGACCTGAGAATAAAGGATGACAATGCAACAGTGGTGATGGTGTTGAGACAGTAGGAGTGGAGATCATGCCGAGCAAGGTTCAGAAAAAGCTGGTGATGGTTTATAGGCCTCCCAGCTGGGCTTAGTTGTACATGGCATTACACAATAAATTATTGGAATTTGTGACAAAGACAATGTAATAACTGGGGGAGTGCCAAGTGAATAGGTATAATCCTTGATTGCCCTTCAGCTGAGTGGCTTTCTTGAGAGCAGTTATGAAGCAACTACATTGCTGTTGGTCTGGAATCACATGTAGGTCAGATAGGTAATGATGGCAGATTTCTTTCCCTAAAGGACAATAATACAACAAAGAATACGAACAGAAGTAGGCCATTTGGCCCCTCAAGCCTGCTCTGCCAGCAAATATGTTCATGGCTGATCCTACATTCCTCATCTCCACCTTCCTCCCCTTTACCCCATCACCCTTGATTCCCCGAATGATCAAGAATATGTCTGTCTCAGCCTGAAATATACATTGTGGGCAGATTCCCCCACAGCTCTCTATGGCAATGAATTCCAAAGACTTATAATCCACTGACAGAAGAAATTTCTCCTTCTTTCAGTCTTAAGTTGATGGCCCTTTATTCTGACACTCTGCCCTCTGGTCTTAAACTCTCCCATGAGGGGCAACATCCTTTTACCCTGAAAAGCCCCGTAAGAATTGGATAAGTTTCAATAAGATCACCTCTCATTCTTCTAAACTCCGGTGAGTAAAATCCCAACCTGTTCAGCCTTTGCTCATAAGACAATCCCTCCACACCAGGGATCATCCACGTGAACCTTCTCTGAACTGTCTTCAATGAAATGGTATCGTAATGAAAACATGGTGGCTTCATGGTCATCATAACTGAGCCTAGCTGTCAATAGCAGATTTTTATTGATCAAATTTAAATACTGCAAACAACTACTTGAAACCATGTTTCATTCTCTGTTAAATTCCTGTGTGGAATGTTTTTCTGACAGTTTCACAAGGCCATGTGTTGTGGAGCCAACTAGACATACAAGTATTTTAGTCAAGATTAGAGTGGTGCTGGAACAGCACAGCAAGTCAGACAGCATCCAAGGAGCAGGACTGATGCAGGGCTTTTGCCCGAAATGTCGATTTTCCTGCTCCTCGGATGCTGCCATGACCTGCTGTCCTTTTTCAGCACCACTCTAATCTTGACTGTGATCTCCAGCATCTGCAGTCCTCACTTTCGCTTATAATACTATTTTCGATCCAGTATTGTGTAATGAGTCAAGATTAATTAGCAATGTTATCAACATGCAATCTGGTGGGATTTCAAAAATATTCATTCCTGGCATCTGGGCATCACTGGCCAGACCAGCAGTTATTGCCCCATCCCTAGTTGCCCCTTGAGAAGGTGGGGTGAGCTGCCTTCTTGAACTGCTGCAGTCCATGTACTGTGGGTTGACCTTCTATGCCTTTAGGGAGGGAATTCCAAGGTTTTGACCCAGCGACACTGAAGGAATGGTGATGTATTTCCAAGTTAGGATGGTGAGTAGCTTGGAGGGAACTTGCAGAGACTGGTGTTCCAATGTATCTGCTGCCCTTGTCCTTCCAGATAGAAATGGTCGTGGGTTTGGCAGGTGCTATCTAAGGATCCTTGATAAATTTTTGCAATGCATCTTGTTGATGATACACACTGCTGCTACTGTGAAGGAAGTGAATGTTAAAAGTGATGGATGGGCAAACTCAAGGCACCTTGAAGGGTAAGGCTACAAGAGTTGTCCATTCACTCCTTCAAACCTGCTCCACCAATTAGTTAGACCATGGCTAAGCCAGTTGTGACCTCACCCCACCTCCACCTTCCTATTTATTATGCAAATTCTTGACTCCCTCCTTTTTCTGACAACTGTCTCACTCTGTCTTGACTAACCTCAGTGCAAAGATTAAATCAGAAAGGAAACCTGACAGAAATCACAAACAGAGAGGAAAATACCTGCACAGACCACAGACTACAATGGGAAAATGGTTAACCAAAAGCAGAAATCTGACAAAGCACAACACCAAGGTGAGAAACTAGTTTTACAGATTGAAGCTGACATAGAACATAGAACATAGAACAGTATAACACAGAACAGGCCCTTCAGCCCATGATGTTGTGCCGACCATTGATCCTCATGCATGTACCCTCAAATTTCTGTGACCATATGCATGTCTAGCATTCTCTTAAATGTCCCCAATGACCTTGCTTCCACAACTGCTGCTGGCAACGGATTCCATGCTCTCACAACTCTCTGTGTAAAGAAGCCACCTCTGACATCCCCTCTATACTTTCCTCCAAACAGCTTAAAACTATGACCCCTCGTGTAAGCCTTAGCCATTTCTGCCCTGGGAAATAGTCTCTGGCTATCGACTCTATCTATGCCTCTCATTATCTTGTATACCTCAATTAGGTCCCCTCTCCCCCTCCTTTTCTCCAATGAAAAAAAGTCCGAGCTCAGTCAACCTCTCTTCATAAGATAAGCCCTCCAGTTCAGGCAGCATCTTGGTGAACCTCCTCTGAACCCTCTCCAAAGCATCCACATCTTTCCTATAATAGGGTGACCAGAACTGGATGCAGTATTCCAAGTGTGGTCTAATCAAAGTTTTATAGAGCTGCAACAAGATCTCATGACTCTTAAACTCAATCCCCCTGTTAATGAAAGCCAAAACACCATATGCTTTCTTAACAACCCTGTCCACTTGGGTGGCCATTTTAAAGGATCTATGTACCTGCACACCAAGATCCCTCTGTTCCTCCAAACTGCCAAGAATCCTATCCTTAATCCTGTACTCAACTTTCAA
>NC_057718.1:4284729-4307226 GCF_004010195.1 Chiloscyllium plagiosum | reverse complement strand
TTCCTTCCCAGGAAAATCCTTCCCACTAGCTGGTCTACCTCTTGCTATTGCCTCATCTGCATCAACTCTCACCTCCGGTATACAGCTCGGGTTCCCACCCCCCTGCCATACTAGTTTAAACCCTCCTGAACCACTCGAGCAAACCTTCCACCCAGGACATTGGTCCCCTTCCAGTTCAGATGCAACCCATCCTTCTTGTACAGGCCCCACCTTCCCCAGAAGGCAATCCAATTATCTACATATCTGAAGCCCTCCCTCCTACACCAGCTGCGCAGCCACGTGTTAAGCTGCACCCGCTCCCTGTTCCTCGCCTCGCTATCTCGTGGCACCGGGAGTAAACTAGAGAAAACTACTCTGGTCGTCCTGCTCTGCAGCTTCCACCCTAACTCCCTGAAATCACTTTTTATATCCTCGATCCTTTTCCTGGCTATATCATTAGTGCCAATATGTAACAAGATTTCTGGCTGTTCGCCCTCCCCTTTTAGAACCTTATACACCCGGTCGGAGACGTCCCGGACCCTGGCACCAGGGAGGCAACATACCTTCCGGGAATCCCGATCCTGACCACAAAATCTCCTGTCGATTCCCCTAACTATCAAGTCCCCTACCACGAGTACTTTCCTGTTCTGCCCCCTTCCCATATTTGCCACAGTGTCAGGCTCAGTGCCAGAGAACTGACTACTATGGCTTTCCTCTGGTAGGTCATCCCCCCATCAGTATCCAAAACTACTTATTGCTGAGGGGAATGCCCACAGGGGATCTCTGCACTGTCTGTCTGTCCCCTTTCCTCACCCTAACTGTAACCCATCTATCCTTGTCCTGAGCCTTAGGAGTGACCAACTGCTGGTAACTCCTCTCAATTACCCCCTCAGCCTCCCGAATGATCCGTAGTTCATCCAGCTCCAGCTCCAATTCCCTAACACGGTTTTCAAGGAGCTGGAGTTGGGTGCACTTCCCACAGATGTAGCCAGTGGAGACATGTGCCATGTCTCCCACCTGCCACATTCTGCAGGAGGAGCAAGCAACTGCCCTAGCATCCATGTGGGCAGTGGTTAATCAAGTACCTGAACAAGAACTGCTCTCTGCAATGTGACAGCAGGTGGATCTTAGTTAATAATTTCCTGTTCCACACTCTGTGTTCATGTTGCTGTAGTTAGGCAGCTCCTGTTCTGAGGTTCTTTCCTATAAGGGAAGCTCATTGCTATTTGATTTCACGACATTGAGAGTGGAGAGAGGGAGAAACTGTGAGTCTTGCCTACCCTGGTATACTGGGGTCAGTTTTCTTACTTTAACAGTTGTTCGGAGTACAGAACTGAGTTGTGAAAGTGTTTGCTGTGTTCGGGAGGGGAGTGTTCTCTTTGTGGTTGCTCCTTTGCTGAGTGAAGTGGGAGGATGTTACTGCCACTTTCTCTTTAGTTGTAATCCCAGTACCATCTGAGAATTAATCTTCTGTTTCTCGACCATACAACACTATCCTGGTGGATTGGTCATTCTACATGGAATTCCTTTTGGTTTTCCAAATTATCCAATCATCCTGACCTGAACTCCTCTTCACTGAACAGGGAAGTGGTGAGTTGTTAGGCTCCAAAGCAACGACCCAGGTTCAGGCCAGTTTTCCCTCTGAGATCCCTCTGGGCCAGGCTGCATGGAAATAGAGCTACAACTCTGGTGGGAAGTTTACTCTGGAAGGGGCTGGTTCCACAGCAGGTCTGAAGGCTGGATTAATCTCTGGGCAAATTCTGCTCGCCGCATAGTCTCAAACTGGTTTAACTTTATCTTGGTTCTCCTTCCAATTCCTTCTCTCCCCTCATTTACCCCCTGCTCTCATTGACCTCCTCCCTCCCCTACCCTCTCTCCTCCCGAACCCTGTCCCTTCCCTATCCATGTCCTCCCCTCTCTATCCCTCTTCACCCTGCCTATCCCTCTCCACCCCTCCTTTACCCTCTCCCCCCCCCTATCCCTCTTCTTATCCTCTTCCCTCCCTATCCCTCTCCTCCCCTTCCTATCCCTCTTCACCCCTCCCTATCCCTTTCCTTCCCTCCCTATCCCTCTCCATCCCTCCTTTACCGTCTTTCCTCCATACCCCTGTCATCCTTTTCTCTTTTAGGTAAAGGAAGACTGGAAGTATGTTGCCATGGTGATTGACCGGATTTTTCTCTGGATATTTATCATCGCCTGTTTGTTGGGCACGTTTGGACTTTTCCTCCCACCCTGCCTGGCCGGAATGATTTGATGTTCCATTTATAAAGTCGGGAGAGTAAGCTGGGAGGATTTAAGCTGCATGTGAGGGTGTGGGGTTAGGGAAAGTTTCAAAGGAACTCTCCCCTTCATCTACCCTTCCGTCTACCTCCACCTTCCTATCCCCACTCCCTCAATCCCTTAGGCCCATTTACCCCAAAATCCCCAACTCTGCCACTCACTTCCCCACCCCGCTCCTCCACCCACCCCTATTCCCAATTTACCCTCCAACCCTCAATACGCCCCACTACACATTTGCCATCCTCCTCACCTCTCCCTTGTGCCCCAAACCCCCTCATTTTCCATCCTTCTCCCAATTGCTGATACACCTTCATTAACCTCCTCCACCCTCTCTGGTCACTTACATACACACCCAGTCTTGCAAATGACCCCCTCCAAGCCTGACCAGGAATGCAGTAACATTCCTGAGGGGGTGAATTGTTTTTGGTCCCAAGGGATTAACATTGCCCTCATACACAGACCTGACCTCTCCCTCTCACTGATTGTCTGAGTCCAAACCGTGTTTTCACAAAGAAGCGTGAAATAACATGAATAACTAATTTAAAACATGGATATATGGCTGGAAAGTTGCAGGGTGACACATTTCATTCATTAAGCATTGATTTGCAGATAAATAGTTTTGTATCACTTTTGATTTGTTGACTTAGAATATTCTTGAAAGTGTTTCCATCTCTTAAGACTGCCCCCGTCATTATGTGGAGAGCTTAGCGATGAAGGGACTGCGGTTTCACCTTCCCCCTGTTTGGACATTGTTGTAAAATCCCCGGAGAATAGCTCGTGTCCCTATACACTACCACTCACCCCCTCAAAGTCACAGAGTGCAGCCTTCAAGCCCTCATTTGGAGACCTGATAGGCCATTCCAGACTACCTCTATCCCCTCGTGGTCTGTCTATTCTTATACTGCCTTGACTGCCTTCTTATCTTTACCCTTCATAACCATAAACGCATCTGAGACCAATATTCCATTTGAGTTCTGAGGAAGGGTCGTTGTCCCTGAAATGTTAACTTTGATTTTTCTCCACAGACCCCAGACCGGATGTGTTTATCCAGCAGTTTCTGCATTTAATTCCATTTGCCTTCTCTATTACCCAAAGGTTTAGATTCCAGTTTTTGTGATTTGTGGATGAGCTCTGAGTTGTAGCTTTCTGCAGCCTTTCTGTATTCAAATAATATACAGCTCCTCTATTGTTCCTGCCAAAGTGCATAACCTCACAGTTTCTCATATTATATTCCATCAATCAGGTTTTTCACTCTCAAGGTAACTAGAAGTAGGAATAACCTCAACTCCACTCTCCTGCCTGCTCCCCCAAGCCTTCAACCCCATCACATCACTCCACCTGTCTATATCTATCTTTGAGTGTGAGTTACAGAGTCAGAGCGATGAAGAGTATGGAAATAGACTCTTTGCTCCAACCCATCCATGCTGATCAAATATCCTAAATAAATCTAGTCTCATTTGCCAGCAATTGGCCCATAGCCCACTAAACCCCTCCTATTCATACACCCATCCAAGTACCTTTTAAATGTTGTAATTATATTGGCTTCTGCCAATTTCTCCCACAAGCATTGCCCTCTGCATGAAAAAGTTACCGCTTATGTCCCATGTAAATCTTGCCCCTCTCACCTTAAACCCATGCCCTCTAGTTTTGGACTCCCACCATGGAGGAAAGACCTTGGCTGTTCATCTATCCACACCCCTTGTGATTTTATAAACCTCTAAAAGGTCACCCCTTAGCCTCCGACACTCCAAGGAAAATGGCCCCAGCATATTCAGCCTTTCCCTATAGCTTAAACCTGCCAACCCTGACAACATCCTTGTAAATCTTTTCTGAACTCTTGCAAGTTTCACAACATCCCTCCTATAGCAGGGAAGCCACAATTGCATGCAGTATTCCAAAAGTGGCTTAACCAATGTTCTGTACAGCTGCACCATGACCTTCCAACACCTACTCAGTGCATTGACCAATAAAGGCAGCATACCAAACACTTTCTTCACTATCCTATCTACCTGCATTCTTTGTTCAGCAACACTCCCCAGGATCTTACCATTAAGTGTACAAGTCCTGCCCTGATTTGCCTTTCCAAAATGCAGCATCTGACATTTACCAAAATTAAACTCCATCTGCCACTTCTCAGCCCATTGGTTCATGTGATCACGATTTTGTTCCACTCTGAGGTAACCTTCTTTGCTGTCCTCTACACCTCCAATTTTGGTGTAATCTGCAAACATACTAAATACCTCCTATGTTTACATCCAAATCATTTATATAAATGACAAAAAACAGTACATCCAGCACCAGTCGTTGTGACACACTGCTGGTCACAGGCCTCCAGTCTAAAATGCAACTCTCCACCACTACCCTCTGTTTTCTACCTTTGAGCCAGTTCTGTATCCAAATGGCTCGTACACTCTGTATTTCATGCTCACCACTTGCCTTCCCAACGACTTATGTGTCATCTACAAAATTGGCATCAGTACATTCACTTTCATGATCCAACTGGTTCATGTGTATTGCATATAATTGTGGTCCCAGCACCAATTCCTGTGGCATAGCTGCTGTTAATTACATCAGTATCAATCTTATACCCAATAAGCTATGTTTAAGAATAGAAGGAAGAAGGCATGAGCACAACTGAAAACTTGATGTTTAGTGACAAGAAATATTCCCTGAGCCTACTCCCCGATCAGCTGCACCCATATCATGCTGTGGTTTGTGACATCTCTCCTCTGCAGGACATACTGCACATCACGATCCCACTCATCTGCTCACACATCGCTGAGCCTAATGCCTGCAGTAAACTTTACTTAAAACTCTTCTTCGTCCCCTCAGGTCAAATTCCCAGATGTACTAACTCGGCCTTTGTTTCTGCCTTGAAACTTTATTGCTGGAACAGCACAGCAGGTCAGGCAGCATCCAGGGAACAGGAGATTCGACGTTTCGGGCACAGGCCCTCATTCCTGAAGAAGGGCCTGTGCCCGAAACGTCGAAACTCCTGTTCCCTGGATGCTGCCTGACCTGCTGTGCTGTTCCAGCAATAAAGTTTCAACTTTGATCTCCAGCATCTGCAGACCTCACTTTCTCCTTTGTTTCTGCCTCACTCAGGTATAGTCTCCTAACTCACACTAACTTTACACTCTTCCTGATGAACCAATACCTTGATTCAAAATTGTCATTGTTGTTTTTGACTCCCTCCAATGATCTTGCCCCTCCCTTTCATTGGCACTTCCTCAAAATCTACAACTGTCCAGTGCTTAATAATGGGACTGGTGAAGATTTAGTTTAACTTTGACAGTACAGACCTGATGGGCTGAAGGGCTTCTTCTGTATTGTGTGATTCTATCAAAGATTTTCTCTAATTCTGACCTGTTGAACATTCTCCATTTGAATCAGTCATCTATCAATCCAATAGCACAGGCCACAAGCTCAGGAAAGGAATTCCCTCCCTAAACCTCTTTGTCTATCTACATGGTTGCTTTCCTTAACATTTGTTAAACTTATCACATTGGCCACATGCTGGGCATCTGTCAGAACATCACATGCGACTTAGATTCTTACTTAGTTTGATTATGCCCCTTTGAGGCATCTTGGGAGGATTGAAGATGTTTAAGGTACTATATGAATGCATGTTGTTGCTGTCAGTGCATTGCAGTGTGAGTGTAATGCTGTTGGAGGTGCTGCCTATGAAAAGAGATGTTTAACCAAGTCTCTGCTACCCTTGAAGGTGGATGTAAAGTTTAGCTGTGAATATTTGTAAAAAGAATGCTTTCTGGCTAATATTCGCCCAGAAGCTAACACCACTAATGCAGAATATCTGGTTGTAGTCACATTGCTGTTTATGAGATCTTGCTATTCCAGAATTGGTTGCGGTGTTTCCAGTGATTACAGATCAATTATATGTCATTACATGCATATCATTGCAGGAGATTCTCAGGTTATGAAAGGATTTTTATAAATACAAGGATTTCTTTCTGTTTCTGTATACCGTAAAGGTCACTTTTAGTATTATTTTGGAAGACACATGACACCAGGTTATAGTCCAACAGGTTTATTTGAAATCACAAGCTTTCAGAGCACTGCTCCTTTGTCACCTGATGAAGGAGCAGTGCTCTGAAAGCTTGTGATTTTAAATAAACCTGTTGGACTGTAACCTGGTTTTGTGTGACTTCTGAATTTGTCCACCTGAATCCAACACCACTGGACATCAGTATTATTTTGGACTGCGGATTAAAAGTGAGAAAAGATACTGCTTTAAACCAAGGAGACTCCGCAGGAGTCAGTAGTTTATAATGAAGACATGGTTATGCGAACACATTGTAAGTTGTGTATGGAATATTTCCTTTTCCAGGAACAGCAAGGGCAATGTCAAATGGAACAGTAATAGTGTGTTTCTGAACTAAGGAACAACTGCCTGGCAACAGCGTTTTGATTGGTTCTTGAGCAGCTGATCATACCGTGTGTGTGGAAAATATAACAGAAGCTTCCAGTGTGCAGCTAACACTGGCTCTCTCCCTCTGTCCTGTGTGAGGAAAGTCACAGGAAATCCTTCGGTAGCTGTTCCTACTCGCTATTTCCCCATAAACTCTTCACTCTGTAAATGGACTGTTGAAAGAGAAAGGGGCAAGGGATGTAGGGGATGAGTAAAAGCATCCTTCAGAGTCTCTGAAAAGTGTGAATCCTGAACCAGTGAATGCAATCAGTCTCGCTTCATGAACAAAGAACTGGAAGGAAGTGGGAGGAACTGAAAGGGCATGGCTCGACATCAAGTTTTATAGTCCAGGATGGTGCCAGTGAACTGTTTCTTGTTGACTTTTCATCCATGTTTCATCTTTAATGTCCACATCTGTGTCTGTCTGTCTGTATGAAGAAAGGGAATTTGAAAGGGGATAGAGTTTAAGTTTGAGTTATAAGTTAGCAACTTGTGATGGTTTTTGTTGATGTTTAAAAAAAATTGATTACAAAGGTATTTAATTGTTAGTAGAGAGTAACTGAGTGGGATTACTCTTTTAACTGGAATTAGACAATTGGGCACTTTGGTAATTTCATCAATTTTTCACAGTTGTGACAACTTGGGAATTAGTGGGTCGTGATTTATAGCACACTATCCCACTGAGTCATGACGATATACAGATGATCGATATCGGCCTCCTCCAGTAGTCCCCAGAATCACAGATACCAGTTTTTAGCCAATTCAACTCACTCCATGTGAAATCAGGAAACAGTTGGAGCCACAGGATACTGCAAAGGATAAAGGCCCTGACAACATTCTGGCAATAGTACTGAAGACTTCTGCTCCAGAAATTGCCTCTGCCCAAGCCAAATTCCTCCAGTCTAGATGTTACCTAATAGGGTGATGAAACATCTTGAAATGAACCTTCCAGCTCAGCGAGCAAACCTACATCCAGAACCTCAACCCGAGCTACAAATCTTCTCAAAACTCGCTCTTCCAGTTCAGTTACAACACTGACACCTACCCCATAAATTGGTATATCCTGTAAAGGAAAAAGAGGACAAATCCAACCCGGCCAATTACTGCCCAATCAGTCTACTCTCAATCATCAGTAAAGTGATGGAAGGTGTCATCAACAGGGCTATCAAGCAGCACTCCTCAGCAATAACCTGCTCAGTGACGCCCAGTTTGGGTTTCACCAGGGTTACTCAGCTTCTGATCTCATTACAGCCTTGATTCAAACATGGACAAAAGAGCTGAATTCCAGAAGGGAGGTGAGAGTGACAGCCCTCGACATCAAGGCTGCATTCAACCAAATCTGGCACCAAGGAGCCCAGCAGAACTGGAATCAATGGGGATCAGGGACAAACTCTTCACTGGTTGGAGTCATACTTGGCACATAGGAAGATGGTTGTTGGAGATCAGTCATCTCAGTTCCAGGACATCTCTGCAGGAGTTCCTCCGGGTACTGTCCTAGGTAAAAACAATGACTGCAGATGCTGGAAACCAGATTCTGGATTAGTGGTGCTGGAAGAGCACAGCAGTTCAGGCAGCATCCGAGGAGCAGTAAAATCGACTTTTCGGGCAAAAGCCCTTCATCAGGAATAAAGGCAGAGAGCGTGATGAAGGGCTTTTGCCCGAAATGTTGATTTTACTGCTCCTCGGCAGCTGCCTGAACTGCTGTGCTCTTCCAGCACCACTAATCCAGGGTAGTGTCCTAGGCCCAACCATCTTCAACTACTTCATCAATGACCTTCCCTCCATTATTAGGTCAGAAGTGAGGATGTTCACTGATGATTGCACAGTGCTCAGCACCATTTGTGACTCCTCAAATACTGAAGCAGTCCATGTTCAAACACAACAAGATCTGGACAATATCCAGGCTTGGGCTGACAAGTGGCAAATGTTGCAGGAAGAAGTCAGTATGAAAAAGAGATAGCTGGCATCATGAGATAAGGTCCACCCTTTGATTTTAAAGGACTGTTCCTGGGATGAGGTTACCAAATTTTCAAGTGATTTAGTTGCACCCATGTTGTGTGTCAGAATATTTTAGTCACAGTATCTACTGGTGTTTTAAAAAATTCTCAAGGTCAGGTTCGTAGGAGAGTAGTCTGACACAGAACAAACGACCAAGAGGCGAGACTGCTAGAATATGAGCATTTTATTCCCCGCAGCGTCGCACAACGGGTCTGGCTTATACTCACTCTACATGTTACCGGAACTGGGAGCCGTCAGTTCTCGTAGAGCGGTTGCCAACAACCCACGCTCGGCGGTTAAACGCAACCCCGGAGCAGACTCATCGCACCATATTCCACTGCTTGGCCCAATACATGTGTTACATTATGATTCACACATGTATTGGGACATAATTTTTAACCGTTTCACCACATTCCACTGCTTGGAATTTTACACCACAACTGGTAAATTGAGGCTGAAGTCTTACTAAGGGGTCTCATAAATATCTGATGCATTGTAATTTACAATTACATATGATGTAATAAATCTGTTTCTCAAGGCTGAGCCTACTTTCTGCTGAAGACTTTGTGTAAGACTCATCCCCCACTTGCTAGCTGAGATTCATACCAACAAGAAGGACTGATGTTTATGAATGTAAGAAAAGCTTTTCAGATGCCACTGGTAGGCATAACTATAGCATACACTGTGCCAGCAGAGTTGGTAATATTGCAACATTTGTGCCACACACATGCTCAACAATTAACAGTTCCAATAAAAGAGAACCTAAACACCTCGCCTTGACATTCAACAGCATTACTATCACTGAATCCCACACTATCAACATCCTAGGGATTACCCATAACTGGGAGTTCAACCAGCCTAACCATAAACATACAGTGGCTTCAGAAATATTTCAGAGGCTAGGAATCCTGCCACAAATAACTCACCTCCTGACTGCTCAAATCCTGTCCACTATCTACAAGGCACAAGTCAGGAGTGCGATGGAATACTCCCCACTTGTTTGGGTGGGTATAGCTCTAATGACACACATCATAAATTTTAAGCAATGGACAATGTTTGTTATGTACATACACAGAAGCTGACTGAAACATTACCACAAATCCAGAAATGGCAGTTTGTCAGTTCTGATGCACTTGTCAATGACACTCTCTCCTCACACCCAATTGCATTTCCAGTCTTTAATGTGTGTGTTAAACTGAGAGCTCGCCATATGAACATAAACAAACAGCTCTAGTTCTCTCCTGACAGGACCAGTCCTGTGCCCTGTTCCATTCCATTCCTTCATGCTGTCTCTTTCACTCCTATTCAAGTGTAAACCAGAATTAATTCTTCCCAATGCAGATGCAGGAAAATCTTCAGAAAGTTTGTTTTTAGCAAGATTTGTGTTTGTTGTCCAATTCTAATTGCCCTTGAACTGTGTGTCTTGCTCAAGAATTTCAGAGTAGTTAAGAGTCAAGAACATTGCTATGGATCTGGAGTCATGTGTAGGTCAGAACCAGTAAGGATGGCAGGTTTCCTCCCCTAAAGAACATTAATAAATCAGATGATAATTGACAATTATTTCATGGTCACCATGACGGGCATAAGATTTACTTTCTACATTCCATTTTAATCAGTTACATTTTTGAGTGTGTGTATATAATTAGATTAGATTAGATCACTTTCAGTGTGGAAACAGGCCCTTCGGCCCCACAAGCCCACACCGACCCACCGAAGAGCAACCCACCCAGACCCATTCCCCTACATTTACCCACTCACCCAACACTATGGGCAATTTAGAAAGACCAATTCACCTAACCTGCATATTTTTGGACTGTGGGAGGAAACTGGAGCACCCGGAAGAAACCCACACAGACACGGGGAGAATGTGTAAACTCCACACAGACAGTTGCCTGAGTATCTGGCACTGTGAGGCAGCAGTGCTAACCACTGTGCCACCGTGCTTTCCACAATGTGTGTGAGCACGTGTTTGAGTGCATGTGTTGGTGTGTAGATGTGAGTATGTGCATGTGTGTCTGTGTATGTGTGTGTGTGTGTGTGTGTGTGTATGTGTCTGTGTGTGAGAGAGAAACTGGAAGAGTGGTGGGTGGAAGAATTGTTGGTTATGTCCGTCATGTGAAAGGCCAATTGTGACTTGCTGATGGTCCAGGAGATAGAGAGCTCAAAGTAGCTCAAACGGGAAAGCAATGATAATATACAAGAAAATGTTCTGAAAATATCTGCCTTTATTGAACTCAAAATTTATTAATAGTTATTCGTAGGATGTGGGCATCACTGGCTGGGCCAGCATTTATTGTCTGTCCCTTGTTGGCCCTTGAGAAGTTGGTGGTGAGCTGCCTTATTGAACTGCTGCAGTCCACCTGCTGTGGGTTGACCCACAATGCCATTAAGCAGCCAGTCCCAGGCTTTTGACCCAGTGACAGTGAGGGAGAGTGACAAACCGATACTGTGGCACTGCCACTCTCAGTGTTACAGGAACCAAGGACTCTCTGCCCTTTCAGGTGTGTGTCAAGTCTCATCCAGTGGTATTTGGAGAAGCAGGGAAGTTGTTTCCACTGCCCTGACCAACCTTTCTCTCTCAATGAATGTCATAAAAACAGACTTACTGGTCAATATCACATGGCACTTTGGGGAAGTTGTTCTGCTCAAATTGTCTGCAGAATTTGTTCAGGTAAATGTAGGAAAGCAGGAGACTAGACAGCTAAAGGAGCAGGGGGTTCTTGGGGAGCTGGCCCACAGATCCCTAAAGATGGCAGAACAGATTAATAAGGTCATTAAGAAGACATATGGGGCTGTTGCCTTTATTGGTTGAAACATGATTAGAAAAGCAGGGAGGTTATGTTAGAGCTGTACAGGACTTTGGTCAGGCCACTACCGGAGTACTGTGCGCAGTTCTGGTCAGCACACTCTTAGAAGGATGGGATTGCATTGAAGAGGGTGTAGAGGACATTCACCAGGATGCTGCCTGGGATGGAGCATTTCAGCGATGAAGAGAGGCTGGATAAGCTCGGCCTGTTTTCTTTGGAGCAGAGAAGGTTGGGATGGGGGTGGGGGGAATCAGATAGAAGTGTACAAGATTATGAGGGGCGTTGACAGGATGAATAGAAAGCAGCTGTTCCCTCAATTGAAGACTCAATAATGATTTTAGTTTTAAGGTGATAGATATAAGGTTTAGAGGGGATTTAAAAAAAAATTCACTCAGAGCGTGCTGGGAATCTGGAATGCATTGCCTGGGCAGCAAACCTCACAGTTAAACGGTATTTGGATGACCACTTGAAATGTCAGAATGTGGGTCAAGAATGTGGGTCCAATGTGGGCAAGTCGGCCTAGTGTAGATTGAGAGTAATTTTCGGCAATGCAGACCAATGGGCGAAAGTGCCTCTTCTGTACTGTCTGGTTGCATCGATGGTTTTTGGTGATTTCAGATTCGCTGCTCTCTCTATTCACTGACTTCAATGTAAAAAAGGCTGTGGACCTGTTGAGGACTGTAAATGCCAGTTAGGTTGAAGAACTGATTTGATTGTTCTGATCTTACATTGTCCACAACCTGTCCACTTTCCCAGAGTGGAGATACTGAGCGAGTTGGATTGTCCTTTCAAATCAGAATCGTGTGTGAGAAATGATTTAGGGAAGGTAAAAACAATGATTGCAGATGCTGGAAACCAGATTCTGAATCAGTGGTGCTGGAAGAGCATAGCAATTCAGGCAGCATCCGAGGACAGGCAAAATCGACGTTTCAGGCAAAAGCCCTTCATCAGGAATAAAGGCAGAGAGCCTGAAGCGTGGAGAGATAAGCTAGAGGAGGGTAGGGGTGGGGATAGAGTAGCATAGAGTACAATAGGTGAGTGGGGGAGGAGATGAAGGTGATAGGTCAGGGAGGAGAGGGTGGAGTGGATAGGTGGAAAAGGAGCTGGGCAGGTCGGACAAGTCCGGACAAGTCAAGGGGACAGTGTTGCTGGAGGTTAGAAACTAGGATGAGGTGGGGGAAGGGGAAATGAGGAAGCTGTTGAAGTCCACATTGATGCCCTGGGGTTGAAGTGTTCCGAGGCGGAAGATGAGGCGTTCTTCATCCATGCGTCTGGTGGTGAGGGAGCGGCGGTGGAGGAGGCCCAGGACCTCCATGTCCTCGGCAGAGTGGGAGGGGGAGTTGAAATGTTGGGCCACGGGGCGGTTTGGTTGATTGGTGCGGGTGTCTCGGAGATGTTCCCTAAAGCGCTCTGCTAGTCCGGGTCCCGGACTGTGGGGCAGGCGCGGGAAGGTTGGTCGCAGACTGTGGGGCAGATGCGGGGGGGCGGGCCCCGGACAGTGGGGAATGCGCGGGGATCTGGGTCTCGGACTGTGGGGCAGGCGCGGGGAGGCGGTTCCCAGACTGTGGGGCAGGCGCGCTGAGGTGGGTCCCAGAGTGTGGGGCATGTGCGGGGAGGCGGGTCCTGGACTGGGAGGCAAGCGCGGGGAGGCATGTCCCGGACTGTGGGGCAGGTGCGGGGAGGCAGGTCACAGACTGTGGGGCAGGTGCGGGGAGGCAGGTCACAGACTGTGGGGCAGGTGCGGGGAGGCAGGTCGCAGATTGTGGGGCAGGCGCGGCGAGGCAGTCCCGGACTGTGGGGAAGGCGAGGGGATGTGGGTCCCGGACTGTGGGGCAGGTGTGGGGAGTCAGGTCCCAGACTGTGGGGCAGGCGTGGGGAGGCGGTTCCCGGACTGTGGGGTAGGCGCGCGGAGGCAGGTCCCAGACTGGGGCGCGGGTGCGGTGAGGCGAGTCCCAGACTGTGGGGTGGGCACGGTGAGGCGGGTCCCGGACTGTGGGGCAGGTGTAGGGAGGGGGGTCCTGGAGTTTGTTTGGGGCAGGCGGGGGGATGTGGGTCCCGGACTGTGGGGCAGGTCCGTCGATTTTGCCTGTCCTCGGATGCTGCCTGAATTGCTGTGCTCTTCCAGCACCACTGATCCAGAATGATTCAGGAAGCTGAGTGCTCGTTCAAAGCCCTGGTGCCTGGCTAAAATGCATGGCTTAAAATGTCATGATTTTGGATTAGTGGTGTTGGAAGAGCACAGTAGTTCAGGCAGCATCCGAGGAGCAGCAAAATCAAAATGTCATGAGCCAATAGCCTTGAACTCTCAGCTGCTCCATCTAGTGACATGGTAGTCAGATTCCATTGCCACAGCACATACAATCAACAACCTCAAATTAACACATCACCAATCACACAGTACAGTCTCTCGAAGCTGTAACCCATTGCTTTCTCATTAATTGTGTCTGATAAATTATAGCTGAAAATGTGTTGCTGGAAAAGCGCAGCAGGTCAGACAGCATCCAAGGAGCAGGAGAATCGACGTTTCGGGCATGAGCCCTTCTTCAGGAAACATTCAGCAGGTGACCTGCTGCGCTTTTCCAGCAACATATTTTCAGCTCTGATCTCCAGCATCTGCAGTCCTCACTTTCTCCTCTGATAAATTATAACAGACTGGCCCCATCACCCCTCATTCCAATGCTTTGCATAAATCTTCAAACCTGTCTGTTGTTTTTATCTTGCCTCCTGACACCCCTCCAAGGCAAAACGTGTCTTCATTTTTTTTCAATATGAATTAAAATTCGATCGCGCATTTCGAAGGTTTCACTGCCAATAGTGCACTGATTTCTGACACACTCCTCGTTTCCCACACGAATAAGGCAGTCAGCTTGGATCCCACGATAAAACAGTGAGACAATGTGGATCCTTGTTACATCAGTGTGAAAGTTTGGATATTTGTGTTATATGTGACTGTATTGATCCTGTGTAAAAAAGCTGTGGGGTTGCTCTGGTTAGAGTGTATTTGCAATCCCGTGGACTCCCTGAGTAATGTTGTCTGGGGGAGTGTGTGCCTCCAGGACCCTGCGGACTCCCTCAGCAATGTTGTCTGGGGGAGTGTGTGCCTCTAGGACCCTGCGGACTCCCTGAGTAATGTTGTCTGGGGGACTGTGTCTCTAGGACCCTGCGGACTCCCTGAGTAATGTTGTTTGGGGGAGTGTGTGCCTCTAGGACCCTGCGGACTCCCTGAGTAATGTTGTCTGGGGGAGTGTGTGCCTCTAGGACCCTGCGGACTCCCTGAGTAATGTTGTCTGGGGGGAGTGTGTGCCTCTAGGACCCTGCGGACTCCTCGCCCGGTAACCGCGATATTTCCCAGGTTCCTTTGCGTGTTTACAGGAAGTGATGTCACAGCACGAGCCAGCCGCGGGTGAGTTTATTTGAAAATAACGAACGGTCACATTTAAACTTGGACAGTTTTAACTTGAACAAATTGATCGGAAACTCCAATACTTACCAGACCCTGGGAACTGTTGGGGCGGCATTCCTGCTCAGCTTCTGGAAGTTTCCACGGGCCTTGACCAATCAGGAGACACCGAGTTAATTGGTTTGGTCACCTTGAAATGTTGTGGATGGTTTGTGAACGTCCACTATGTTCAGATAGTCCCGGAGTCCTCAAACGTTCCTCATATGTTCAGCCTTTCATTCCTGGGATCATTCTGGTGAACATCCTCTGGATCTGCTTTCGGGCCAATGCATCCTTCCTGAGGTATGGGGCCCAAAATTGCTCGTAATACTCTGTCATCTGACGAGCACCTTATAAAGCCTCAGAATTACATCTCTGCTTTTATATTCTAGTTCTCTTCCTAACTACCAACTCAAACTGCAAGTTTACCTGAAGAGAAGCCTGGGCTAGGACTCCCAAATCCCTTTGCACTTAAGTGTTAGAAACGAAAATCGCTTCTCAATAATCGCTCTAGACAAATTCAGGAAAACAAAGTTTTATTAACAAGTCAAGTCTGCAGAGTCGGGCACCCTTAAAGAAAAGGCGCGCTGAGGCTTACAAAGTCTCCATTATTTATAGGACAAGTCCCTCCTCTCCTTGGCTCCAACAAACCATAAGGTTCACATTCTTAACAACATGATTATTTTTATCACAAAGTCTGCAACAAAAGGCTCCAGAGTCTCCAAAGTTTGTTGTTTTTCTCACCCTGTAGTCTTATCAGTCAAGGACTTATCCTTCCCTGCTGTGTGAATGGCTTCATTAATCAAGAGCCTGCTTGTTTTTACTATCGCTCACAAATTGTCAGCATTCTGCACAATTTAAACTATTCTACTTTTGAGTATATAAAATGGTTGTTAGAAAAGAAACAAAAGTTTTGTCTTTTATTATAGATCAGTCTGTGGTCCAGGCACATCTTAAAGTTTAAACCAAAATTACCTCTCACATTAAGATTATGAATTTTCTCTCCATTTAGAAAGTAGTCCATGCCTCTATTCTTCCTACTAAAGTGCGTGCCTTCACACTTTCCCACATTGTACTCCATCTACCACTTCTTTGCCCACTCTCCTAACCTGTCGAAGTCTTCCTGCAGCCTCCCTGCCTCCTCAATACTACTTGCCCCTCCACTTAAATTTGTAATAATCTCTAAACTTAGTCAGAATTCACTCAGTTCCTTCATCCCGATCATTAATATATAAAGTGAAAAGTTGTGGTCCCAACAATGACCCATGTGGAACACCACTTGTCACTGGCTGCCACCGTGAGAAGACATCCAAGTCTCTATCCATGCTAGCACCTTGCCTCTAACACTAGAGTGGTGGGCGGCACGGTGGCACAGTGGTTAGCACTGCTGCCTCGCAGCGCCAGAGACCCGGGTTCAATTCCCGCCTCAGGCGACTGACTGTGTGGAGTTTGCACGTTCTCCCCGTGTCTGCGTGGGTTTCCTCCGGGTGCTCCGGTTTCCTCCCACAGTCACAAAGATGTGCAGGTCAGGTGAATTGGCCATGTTAAATTGTCCGTAGTGTTAGGTAAGGGGTAAATGTAGGGGTATGGGTGGGTTGCGCTTCGGCGGGTCGGTGTGGACTGTAAAGTAATCTAATCCACACTGTAAAGTAATCTAATCTAATCTAAACTATGGGCCCTTATCTTACTGAATAGCCTTCTGTGCAGCACCTTATGGAAGGTTTTCCAGAAATTCAGAAAGAGATAGCATATGTTGATTCTCCATGGTTTAACCTGCTCATTACCTTCTCTAGGACAAACCAAATGACTGGAATAACATTCCAGGTATCAGTGTCACATATCAAGGGTCTGATCAAAGTAATAAGTAATCCAAAACTGTACAAACTATTTTAGGTAGAGCGATCATAACAAGTTATCAAGGTGATGGTGTCAAAACAAGACAGAAAGGATAATTTTACTGATATAGAACAGTATGTGGAGGTTCCATATAACATGACGTGAAACCAAGATCATGCTTGAGGCAGTGTTCATTAGTATGGAACTTGTCTATCAGTTTCTGCTCAGCGATTCTGCCTTGTTTTGTATCTCAAAGGCAGAATTGGCGGATGCTTATCTGAAGATCAGAGGTTGGAAGTCCTTGACCGCTGAAGTGTTACCTGACTGGGAGGGATCACTCATCTGTTGTTGTAGCATTTGCTCGGTCTTGCCAATATACCATGCTTCGGGGTATTCTTGCCTATAGCATATGAGGTAGACAAAGTTGGCAGAGTCACATGAATACCACACGTGTTCTGTGTGATGGTAGTATCCATGTCGATGATGTGACATGTCTGGCACAGGTTACTGTGGCAGGGTTGTGTGGTGTTCTGGTTGATATTTCTTGAAGGCTGGGTAGTTTGCTGTGAACAATGGTGTGTTTAAGGTTTGGTGGTTGTTAGAAGGGGAGGTGAGTCCCAGATCAGGGGCAGGCACAAGGAGGCGGGTCCAAGACTGTGGGGCAGGCACGGGGAGACGAGTCCCGGACAGGGGCAGGGAGGCAGGTCCCGGACTGTGGGGTGGGCACAGGGAGGCAGGTCCCGGACTGTGGGGAAGGCGCGGGGAGGCGGGTCCCGGACTGTGGGGAAGGCGCGGAGAGGCGGGTCCCAGACCGGCGTGCAGGCGCGGGGAGGCAGGTCCCGGACTGGGGGGCTGGCGCGGGGAGGCAGGTCCCGGACTTGGGGGCAGGCGAGGGAAGGCGGGTTGCAGACTGTGGGGCAGGCGCGGCGAGGCAGTCCCGGACTGGGAGGCAGGCACGGGGAGGCAAGTCCCGGACTGTGGGGAAGGCGAGGGGATGCGGGTCCCGGACTGTGGGGCAGGTGCGGGGAGTCAGGTCCCAGACTATGGGGCAGGCGGTTCCCGGACTGTGGGGAAGGCGCGGGGATGCAGAGGGCGATGGAAGGCGGGTCACAGACTGTGGGGCAGGCGCGGGGAGGCGGGTTCCAGACTGGGGGGAGGGCGCGGTGAGACGAGTCCCAGACTGTGGGAGGGCGCGGTGAGGCGAGTCCCAGACTGTGGGGAGGGCGATGGAAGGCGGGTCACAGACTGTGGGGCAGGCGCGGGGAGGCAGGTCCCGAACTGTGAGGCTGGCGGGCTGACGCGGGTCCCAGACTGTGGGGCATGCGCGGGGAGGCAGGTCCCAGACTGTGGGGCAAGTGCGGGGAGGCAGGTCCCGGACTGTAGGGCAGGTGCAGTGTGGTGGGTCCCAGACTGGGGCGTGGGCGCAGTGAGGCGAGTCCCAGACTGTGGGGCGCGCGTGGGGATGGGGGTCCCGGACTGTGGGACAGGCGCAGGGAGGTGGTTCCCAGACGGTGGGGCAGGCGCGGGGGTCTGGTTCCCAGACCGTGGGGCAGGCGCGGGGAGGCGGTTCCCAGACTGTGGGGCAGGCGGAGGCCAGGCGCACCCGGACTGTGGGGCAGGCGGAGGGAGGCGCACCCGGACTGTGGGGCAGGCGCGGAGAGTCAGGTCCCGGACTGTGGGGCAGGCGCCTGGATGCGGGACCCGGACTGTGGGGCAGGCGCGGTGTGGCGGGTCCCAGACTGTGGACCGGGCGAGGGAAGGCGGGTCCCGGACTGTGGGGCAGGCGTGGGGAGGCAGTTCCCAGACCGTGGGGCAGGCGCGGGGAGGCGGGTCCCGGACTGTGGGGCAGGCGCGGGGAGGCGGTTCCCAGACCGTGGGGCAGGCGCGGAGAGGCGGTTCCCAGACTGGGGGCGGGCGCGGGGAGGCGGGTCCCGGACTGTGGGGCGGGCGCGGGGATGCGGGTCCCAGACCGTGGGGCGGGCGCGGGGTTGCGGGTCCCAGACCGTGGGGCAGGCGCGGTGAGGCGTGTCCCAGACTGTGGGGCAGGCGCGGGGAGGCGGTTCCCAGATCGTGGGGCAGGCGCGGGGAGGCGGTTCCCAGACTGTGGGGCAGGTGCGGGGATGCGGGTCCCGGACTGTGACGAAGGAGCGGAGAGTCAGGTCCCGGACTGTTGGGGCAGGCGCCGGGAGGCGGTTCCCAGACTGTAGGGCATGCGCGTGGGGGCGGGTCCCAGACTATGGGGCAGGCGCGGGGAGGCGGGTCCCAGACTGTGGGGCAGGCGCAGGGAGGCGGGTCGGGGGGTTTGTCCAGGGCAGGCGCTGGGAGTCGGGTCCCGGACCGTGGGGCAGGCGCGTGGATGCGGGTTCCAGACTGTGGGGCAGGCGGGGGGAGGCGCACCCGGACTGTGGGGCAGGTGCGGGGAGGCAGGTCCCGGACTGTGGGGCAGGCGCGTGGATGCGGGTCCCGGACTGTGGGGAAGGCGCGGGGAGGCAGGTCCCGGACTGTGGGGAAGGCGCGGGGATGCGGGTCCCGGACTGTGGGGCAGGCACAGGGAGGCGGATCCCGGACTGTGGGGCGGGCGCGGGGAGTCAGGTCCCGAACTGTGGGAAGGGCGCGGGGAGGCGGGTCCCGGACTGTGGGACGGGCGCGGGGAGGCGGGTCCCGGACTGTGGGGAAGGTGCGGGGAGGCGGATCCCAGACTGTGGTGCAGGAGCGGGGAGGCGGGTCCTGGACTGTGGGGCAGGCGCGGGGATGTGGATCCCGGACTGTGGGGCTGGCGCGTTGAGGCGGGTCCTGAACTGTGGGGTAGGTCCGGGGATGTGGGTCCCGGACTGTGGGGCTGGCGCGTTGAGGCGGGTCCCGGACTGTGGGGCAGGCCCGGGGATGTGGGTCTCGGACTGTGGGACGGGCGCGGGGAGGCGGGTCCTGGACTGTGGTGCAGGCGTGGGGAGGCGGGTCCTGGACTGTGGGGCAGGCGCGGGGATGTGGGTCCCGGACTGTGGGGCTGGCGCGTTGAGGCGGGTCCCGGACTGTGGGATGGGCGCGGGGAGGCGCGTCCCAGACTGTGGGGCGGGCTCAGGGAGGCGGGTCCCGGACTGGGGTGCTGGCGCAGAGAGGCGGGCCCTGAACTAGGTGTCACGTACGGGGAGGCGGGTCTCGGACCGGGGGGCAGGCGCGGGGAGGCGTGTCTCGGACTGTGGTGCGGGCGCGGGGAGGCGGGGAGGCGGGTCTCCGACTATGGGGCAGGCGCGGAGAGGCGGGACCCGGAATGTGTGGCGGGCGCGGAGAGGTGTGTCCCAGACCGGGGTTGGGGAGTGGTGCAGGAAGGCGTGTCCCGGACCAGGGGCGGGCGCGGGAGGTGTGTCCCGGACTGTCCAGCAGGCGTGGTGTGCCGTGTCCCCGACGGTGGGGCGGGCGCGGAGAGGCGGGTCCCGGACTGTGGGGGTGCATTGGGAGGCGGATCCCAGACTGTGGGGCAGGCATTGGGAGGTGGGTCCCGGACTGTGGGGCAGGCGCGGTGTGCCGTGTCCCGGGCTGTGGGGCAGGCGCGGAGAGGCGGGTCCCGGACTGTAGGGAAGGCATGGGGAGGCGGGTCCCGGACTGTGGGGCGTGCATTGGGAGGCGGATCCCAGACTGTGGGGCAGGCGCGTGGATGCGGGTCCCGGACTGTGGGGCGGGCGCGTTGATGCGGGCCCCGGACTGTGGGGCAGGCGTGGGGAGTCAGGTCCCGGACTGTGGGGTAGGCGCCTGGATACGGGACCCGGACTGTGAGGCAGGTGCAGGGAGGCGGGTCCCGGAGTTTGTCCAGGGCAGGCGCGGGGATGCGGGTCCCGGACTGTGGGGCAGGCGCGGGGATGCGGGTCCCGGACTGTGGGGCAGGCGCAGGGAGGCGGTTACCAGACCGTGGGGCAGGCGTGGGGAGTCGGATCCCTGACTGTGGGGCAGGTTCGTGGAGGTGGGTCGGACCGTGGGTCTGGCGCAAGGAGGCGGCTCCCGGACTGTAGGGCAGGCGCTAGGAGTTGGGTCCCGGACTGTGGGTCTGGCGCTGAGAGTCGGGTTCTGGACTGTGGGGCAGGCGTGGGGAGGCAGGTCCCGGATTGTGGGGCAGGTGCGTGGAAGCGGGACCCGGACTGTGGGGCAGGCGCAGGGATGCTGGTCCCGGACTGTGGGGCAGGCGCAGGGATGCGGGTCCCGGACTGTGGGGCAGGCGCATGGATGCGGGTCCCGGACTGTGGGGCAGGCGCGTGGATGCGGGTCCCAGACTGTTGGGCGGGCGCGGGGACGCGGGTCCCGGACTGTGGGGAAGGCGCGTGGAGGCAGGTCCCGGACTGTGGGGAAGGCGCGGGGATGCGGGTCCCGGACTGTGGGACAGTTGCGGGGAGGCGGGTCCCGGACTGTGGGATGGGCGTGGGGAGGCGGGTCCCAGACTGTGGGGCGGGCACTGGGAGGCAGGTCCCGGACTGGGGTGCAGGGGCAGAGAGGCGGGTCCTGGACTAGGGGTCACGTACG
Organism: Chiloscyllium plagiosum; assembly: GCF_004010195.1. Classification (NCBI taxonomy): domain Eukaryota; kingdom Metazoa; phylum Chordata; class Chondrichthyes; order Orectolobiformes; family Hemiscylliidae; genus Chiloscyllium; species Chiloscyllium plagiosum. Next base: position 4,285,949 of record NC_057718.1, on the reverse strand, counting down.
GGGAGGCGGGACTCGGACCGGGGGGCAGGTGCGGGGAGGCGTGTCCCAGACTGTGGTGCGGGCGCGGGGAGGCGGGTCCCCGACTAGGGAGCAGGCGCGGAGAGTCGGGTCCCAGAATGTGTGACGGGCGCGGGGAGACGTGTCCCAGACCGGGGTTGGGGAGTGGTGCAGGAAGGCGCGTCCCGGACCAGGGGCGGGCGCGGGGAGGTGCGTCACGGACTGTCCAGCAGGCGCGGGGAGGCGGGTCCCAGACCATGGGACGGGCACGGGGAGGCGGGTCCCGGACTGTGGGGCAGGCGCATGGATGCGGGTCCCGGACTGTGGGGGAGGCGGGTCCCGGACTGTGGGGCAGGCGTGGGGAGGCGGGTCCCGGACTGTGGGGCAGGCGTGGGGAGGCGGGTCCCGGACTGTGGGGCAGGCGCGGGGAGGCGGGTCCCGGACTGTGGGGCAGGCGCGATGTGGCGGGTCCCAGACTGTGGGCCGGGCGAGGGAAGGCGGGTCCCGGACTGTGGTGCAGGTGCAGGGAGGCGGGTCCCAGAGTTTGTCCAGGGCAGGCGCGGGGATGCGGGTCCCGGACTGTTGGGCAGGCCCAGGGAGGCGGGTACCACACTGTGGGGCAGGCGCGGGGAGGCGGGCCCCGGACTGTGGGGCAGGCGCGAGGGGAGGCGGTTCCCGGACTGTGGGGCAGGCGCCTGGAGTCGGGTCCCGGACTGTGGGTCTGGCGCTGTGAGTCGTGTCCCGGACTGTGGGTCTGGCGCTGTGAGTCGGGTCCAGGACTGTGGGGCAGGCGCGTGGATGCGGGTCCCAGACTGTGGGGCGGGCCCGGGGATGCAGGTCCCAGACTGTGGGACTGGCGCGGGGAGGCGGGTCCTGGACTGTGGGGCAGGCGTGGGGAGGTGCATCCTGGACTGGGAGGCAAGCGCAGGGAGGTGGGTCCCGGACTGTGGGGCTGGCGCGAGGATGCGGGTACCGGACCGTGGGGCTGGCTCCGGGATGCGGGTCCCGGACCGTGGGGCTGGCACTGGGAGGCGATCCCGGACTGTGGGGCAGGCACAGGGAGGCGGATCCCAGACAGTGGGGCAGGCACAGGGAGGCGGGTCCCGGACTGTGGAGCAGGCACAGGGAGGCGGATCCCGGACTGTGGGGAAGGTGCGGGGAGGCGGATCCCGGACTGTGGTGCAGGCGCGGGGAGGCGGGTCCTGGACTGTGGGGCAGGCGCG
>NC_057718.1:4278841-4284706 GCF_004010195.1 Chiloscyllium plagiosum | reverse complement strand
ACTGTGGGGCTGGCGCGTTGAGGCGGGTCCCGGACTGTGGCATGGGCGTGGGGAGGCGGGTCCCAGACTGTGGGGCAGGCGCAGGGAGGCGGGTCCCGGACTGGGGTGCAGGCGCAGAGAGGCGGGTCCTGGACTAGGGGTCACGTACGGGGAGGCGGGTCTCGGACCGGGGGGCTGGCGCGGGGAGGCGTGTCTCGGACTGTGGTGCGGGTGCGGGGAGGCGGGTTTCCGACTATGGGGCAGGCGCGGGGATGTGGGTCCCGGACAGTGGGGCAGTTGCGGGGAGAGAGGTCCCGGACTGTAGCGCAGGCGCGGGAAGGCGGGTCCTGGACTGTGGGGCAGGCGCGGGGATGTGGGTCCCGGACTGTGGGGCTGGCGCGTTGAGGCAGATCCCGGACTGTGTGGCTGGCGCGTTGAGGCAGGTCCCGGACTGTGGGGCAGGCCCGGGGATGTGGGTCCCGGACTGTGGGACGGGCGCGGGGAGGCGGGTCCTGGACTGTGGTGCAGGCACGGGGAGGCGGGTCCTGGACTGTGGGGCAGGCGTGGGGATGTGGGTCCCAACTGTGGGGCAGGCGCGGGGATGTGGGTCCCGGACTGTGGGGCTGGCGCGTTGAGGCGGGTCCCGGACTGTGGCATGGGCGTGGGGAGGCGGGTCCCTGACTGTGGGGCAGGCGCAGGGAGGCGGGTCCCGGACTGGGGTGCAGGCGCAGAGAGGCGGGTCCTGGACTAGGGGTCACGTACGGGGAGGCGGGTCTCGGACCGGGGGGCTGGCGCGGGGAGGCGTGTCTCGGACTGTGGTGCGGGTGCGGGGAGGCGGATCTCCGACTATGGGGCAGGCGCGGAGAGGCGTGTCTCGGACTGTGGCGCGGGGAGGCGGGGAGGCGGGTCTCCGACTATGGGGCAGGCGCGGAGAGTCGGGACCCGGAATGTGTGGCGGGCGCGAGGAGGCGTGTCCCAGACCGAGGTTGGGGAGTGGTGCAGGAAGGCGCGTCCCGGACCAGGGGCGGGCGCGGGGGATGTGTGTCCCGGACTGTCCAGCAGGCGCGGGGAGGCGGGTCCCAGACCATCGGACGGGCATGGGGAGGCGGGTCCCGGATTGTGGGGCAGGCGCGGTGTGCCGTGTCCCCGACGGTGGGGCAGGCGCGGAGAGGCGAGTCCCGGACTGTGAGGCAGGCATGGGGAGGCGGATCCCAGACTGTGGGGCAGGCATTGGGAGGTGGGTCCCGGACTGTGGGGCGTGTGAGGTGAGGCGGGTCCCAGACTGTGGGGAAGGCATGGGGAGGCGTGTCCCGGACTGTGGGGCAGGCGCGGAGAGGCGGGTCCCAGACTGTGGGGCAGGCATGGGGAGGCGGGTCCCGGACTGTGGGGCGTGCATTGGGAGGCGGATCCCAGACTGTGGGGCAGGCGCGTGGATGCGGGTCCCGGACTGTGGGGCAGACGCGTGGATGCGGGTCCCGGACTGTGGGGCAGGCGTGGGGAGGCGGGTCCCGGACTGTGGGGCAGGCGCGGGGAGGCGGGTCCTGGACTGTGGGGCAGGCGCGATGTGGCGGGTCCCAGACTGTGGGCCGGGCGAGGGAAGGCGGGTCCCGGACTGTGGTGCAGGTGCAGGGAGGCGGGTCCCAGAGTTTGTCCAGGGCAGGCGCGGGGATGCGGGTCCCGGACTGTTGGGCAGGCCCAGGGAGGCGGGTACCAGACTGTGGGGCAGGCGCAGGGAGGCTGGCCCTGGACTGTGGGGCAGGCGCGAGGGGAGGCGGTTCCCGGACTGTGGGGCAGGCGCCTGGAGTCGGGTCCCGGACTGTGGGTCTGGCGCTGTGAGTCGGGTCCAGGACTGTGGGGCAGGCGCGTGGATGCGGGTCCCAGACTGTGGGGCGGGCCCGGGGATGCAGGTCCCAGACTGTGGGCCGGGCGAGGGAAGGCGGGTCCCGGACTGTGGTGCAGGTGCAGGGAGGCGGGTCCCAGAGTTTGTCCAGGGCAGGCGCGGGGATGCGGGTCCCGGACTGTGGGGCAGCGTGGGGAGGCGGGTCCCGGACTGTGGGGCAGGCGTGGGGAGGCGGGTCCCGGACTGTGGGGCAGGGCGCATGGAGGCAGGTCCCGGACTGTGGGGAAGGCGCAGCGATGCGGGTCCCGGACTGTGGGGCAGGCGCGTGGATGCGGGTCCCAGACTGTTGGGCGGGCGCGGGGAGGCGGGTCCCGGACTGTGCGGAAGGCGCATGGAGGCAGGTCCCGGACTGTGGGGAAGGCGCGGGGATGCGGGTCCCGGACTGTGGGGCAGGCGCGGGGATGCGGGTCCCAGACTGTGGGGCGGGCCCGGGGATGCAGGTCCCAGACTGTGGGACGGGCGCGGGGTGGCGGGTCCTGGACTGTGGGGCAGGCGTGGGGAGGCGCATCCTGGACTGGGAGGCAAGCGCAGGGAGGTGGGTCCCGGACTGTGGGGCTGGCGCGAGGATGCGGGTACCGGACCGTGGGGCTGGCGCCGGGATGCGGGTCCCGGACCGTGGGGCTGGCACTGGGAGGCGATCCTGGACTGTGGGGCAGGCACAGGGAGGCGGATCCCAGACAGTGGGGCAGGCACAGTGAGGCGGGTCCCGGACTGTGGAGCAGGCCCGGGGATGTGGGTCCCGGACAGTGGGGCAGTTGCGGGGAGGCAGGTCCCGGACTGTAGCGCAGGCGCGGGAAGGCGGGTCCTGGACTGTAGTGCAGGCGCGGGGATGTGGGTCCCGGACTGTGGGGCTGGCGCGTTGAGGCAGATCCCGGACTGTGGGGCAGGCCCGGGGATGTGGGTCCCGGACTGTGGGACGGGCGCGGGGAGGCGGGTCCTGGACTGTGGTGCAGGCGCGGGGTGGCGGGTCCTGGACTGCGGGGCAGGCGCGGGGATGTGGGTCCCAACTGTGGGGCTGGCGCGTTGAGGCGGGTCCCGGACTGTGGCATGGGCGTGGGGAGGCGGGTCCCAGACTGTGGGGCAGGCGCAGGGAGGCGGGTCCCGGACTGGGGTGCAGGCGCAGAGAGGCGGGTCCTGGACTAGGGGTCACGTACGGGGAGGCGGGTCTCGGACCTGGGGGCTGGCGCGGGGAGGCGTGTCTCGGCATGTGGTGCGGGTGCGGGGAGGCGGGTCTCCAACTATGGGGCAGGCGCGGGGATGTGGGTCCCGGACAGTGGGGCAGTTGCGGGGAGGCAGGTCCCGGACTGTAGCGCAGGCGCACTGTGGGGCAGGTTCGTGGAGGTGGGTCAGACCGTGGGGCTGGCGCAGGGAGGCGGGTCCCGGACTGTGGGTCTGGCGCTGAGAGTCGGGTTCTGGACTGTGGGGCAGGCGCGGGGAGGCAGGTCCCGGATTGTGGGGCAGGTGCGTGGAAGCGGGACCCGGACTGTGGGGCAGGCGCAGGGATGCTGGTCCAGGACTGTGGGGCAGGCGCAGGGATGCTGGTCCAGGACTGTGGGGCAGGCGCAGGGATGCTGGTCCAGGACTGTGGGGCAGGCGCAGGGATGCTGGTCCAGGACTGTGGGGCAGGCGCAGGGATGCTGGTCCAGGACTGTGGGGCAGGCGCAGGGATGCTGGTCCAGGAGTGTGGGGCAGGCGCAGGGATGCGGGTCCCGGACTGTGGGGCAGGCGCAGCGATGCGGGTCCCGGACTGTGGGGCAGGCGCGTGGATGCGGGTCCCAGACTGTTGGGCGGGCGCGGGGAGGCGGGTCCCGGACTGTGCGGAAGGCGCGTGGAGGCAGGTCCCGGACTGTGGGGAAGGCGCGGGGATGCGGGTCCCGGACTGTGGGGCAGGCGCGGGGATGTGGGTCCCGGACTGTGGGGCTGGCGCGTTGAGGCGAGTCCCGGACTGTGGGATGGGCGCGGGGAGGCGGGTCCCGGACTATGGGGAAGGCGCGGGGAGGCGGGTCCTGGACTGTGGTGCAGGCGCGGGGAGGCGGGTCCTGGACTGTGGTGCATGCGCGGGGTGGCTGGTCCTGGACTGTGGGGCAGGCACGGGGATGTGGGTCCTGGACTGTGGGGCTAGCGCGGGGTGGCTGGTCCTGGACTGTGGGGCAGGCACGGGGATGTAGGTCTCGGACTGTGGGGCTAGCGCGTTGAGGCAGGTCCCGGACTGTGGGATGGGCGTGGGGAGGCGGATCCCAGACTGTGGGGCGGGCACTGGGAGGCAGGTCCCGGACTGGGGTGCAGGCGCAGAAAGGCGGGTCCTGGACTAGGGGTCATGTACGGGGAGGCGGGTCTCGGACCGGGGGGCAGGTGCGGGGAGGCGTGTCTCGGACTGTCGGGCAGGCGCGGGGAGGCGGGTCCCAGACTGTGGTGCGGGTGCGGGGAGGCGGGTCCCCGACTAGGGAGCAGGCGCGGAGAGTCGGGTCCCAGAATGTGTGACGGGCGCGGGGAGGCGTGTCCCAGACCGGGGTTGGGGAGTGGTGCAGGAAGGCGGGTCGCGGACCAGGGGCGGGCGCGGGGAGGTGCGTCACGGACTGTCCAGCAGGCGCGGGGAGGCGGGTCCCAGACCATGGGACGGGCATGGGGAGGCGGGTCCCGGACTGTGGGGCAGGCGTGGGGAGGCGGGTCCCGGACTGTGGGGCAGGCATGGGGAGGCGGGTCCCGGACTGTGGGTCAGGCGCGGGGAGGCGGGTCCCGGACTGTGGGGCTGGCGCGGGGAGGCGGGTTCCGGACTGTGGGACAGGCGCGGGGAGGCGGGTCCCGGACTGTGGAGCAGGCGCCTGGATGCGGGACCAGGACTGTGGGGCAGGCGCGATGTGGCGGGTCCCAGACTGTGGGCCGGGTGAGGGAAGGCGGGTCCCGGACTGTGGTGCAGGTGCAGGGAGGCGTGTCCCAGAGTTTGTCCAGGGCAGGCGCGGGGATGCGGGTCCCGGACTGTTGGGCAGGCCCAGGGAGGCGGGTACCCGACTGTGGGGCAGGCGCAGGGAGGCGGGTCCCGGACTGTGGGGCAGGCGCGAGGGGAGGCGGTTCCCGGACTGTGGGGCAGGCGCCTGGAGTCGGGTCCCGGACTGTGGGTCTGGCGCTGTGAGTCGGGTCCCGGACTGTGGGTCTGGCGCTGTGAGTCGGGTCCCGGACTGTGGGGCAGGCGCGTGGATGCGGGTCCCAGACTGTGGGGTGGGCCCGGGGATGCAGGTCCTGGACTGTGGGATGGGCGCGGGGAGGCGGGTCCCGGACTGTGGGGCAGGCGTGGGGAGGCGCATCCTGGACTGGGAGGCAAGCGCAGGGAGGCGATCCCGGACTGTGGGGCAGGCACAGGGAGGCGGATCCCGGACAGTGGGGCAGGCACAGGGAGGCGGGTCCCGGACTGTGGAGCAGGCACAGGGAGGCGGATCCCGGACTGTGGGGCGGGCGCGGGGAGACATGTCCCGAACTGTGGGACGGGCGCGGGGAGACGGGTCCCGAACTGTGGGACGGGCGCGGGGAGACGGGTCCCGGACTGTGGGACGTGCGCGGGGAGGCGGGTCCCGGACTGTGGTGCAGGCGCGGGGAGGCGGATCCCGGACTGTGGTGCAGGCGCGGGGAGGCGGGTCCTGGACTGTGGGGCAGGCGCGGGGATGTGGATCCCGGACTGTGGGACGGGCGCGGGGAGGCGGGTCCCGGACTGTGGGGCAGGTCCGGGGATGTGGGTCCCGGACAGTGGGGCAGTTGCGGGGAGGCAGGTCCCGGACTGTAGCGCAGGCGCGGGGAGGCGGGTCCTGGACTGTGGGGCAGGCGCGGGGATGTGGGTCCCGGACTGTGGGGCTGGCGCGTTGAGGCAGATCCCGGACTGTGTGGCTGGCGCGTTGAGGCGGGTCCCGGACTGTGGGGCAGGCCCGGGGATGTGGGTCCCGGACTGTGGGACGGGCGCGGGGAGGCGGGTCCTGGACTGTGGTGCAGGCGCGGGG
>NC_057718.1:4255913-4278138 GCF_004010195.1 Chiloscyllium plagiosum | reverse complement strand
GGGTGCAGGCGCGGGGAGGCGGGTCCCGGACTGTGGTGCAGGCATTGGGTGGCGGGTCCCGGACTGGGGTGCAGGCGCGGGGAGGTGGGTCCCGGACTGTGGGGAAGGCACGGGGAGGCGGGTCCCGGACTGGGGTGCAAGCGCAGGGGGGCGGGTCCTGGACGAGGGTGCAGGCGCGGGGAGGCGGGTCCCGGACTGTGGTGCAGGCATTGGGTGGCGGGTCCCGGACTGGGGTGCAGGCGCGGGGAGGTGGGTCCCGGACTGTGGGGAAGGCACGGGGAGGCGGGTCCCGGACTGGGGTGCAAGCGCAGGGAGGCGGGTCCTGGACTAGGGTGCAGGCGCGGGGAGGCGGGTCCCGGACTGTGGGGAAGGCGCGGGGAGGCGGGTCCCGTGCTGGGTTGCAGGCGCGGGGAGGCGGGTCCCGGGCTGGGTTGCAGGCGCGGGGAGGCGGGTCCCGGACTGTGGGGCAGGCGCCTGGATCCGGGACCAGCACTGTGGGGCAGGTGCAATGTGGCGGGTCCCAGACTGTGGGCCGGGCGCGGGAAGGCGGGTCCCGGACTGTGGGGCAGGTGCAGGGAGGCGGGTCCCAGAGTTTGTCCAGGGCAGGCGCGGGGATGCGGGTCCCAGACTGTGGGGCAGGCGCGGGGAGGCGGTTATCAGACTGTGGGGCAGGCGCGGGGAGGCGGGTCCCGGACTGTGGGGCAGGCGCGGGGGGAGGCGGTTCCCGGACTGTGGGGCAGGCGACTGGAGTCGGGTCCCGGACTGTTGGTCTGACGCTGGGAGTCGGGTCCCGGACTGTGGGGCAGGCGCAGGGATGCGGGTCCCGGACTGTGGGGCAGGCACAGGCAGGCGGATCCCGGACTGTGGGGCAGGCACAGGGATGCAGATCCCGGACTGTGGGACGGGCGCGGGGAGGCGGGTCCTGGACTGTGGGGCAGGCGTGGGGAGGCGCATCCTGGACTGGGAGGCAAGCGCAGGGAGGTGGGTCCCGGACTGTGGGGCTGGCGTGAGGATGCGGATACCGGACTGTGGGGCTGGCGCCGGGATGCGGGTCCCGGACTGTGGGGCTGGCACTGGGAGGCGATCCCGGACTGTGGGGCAGGCACAGGGAGGCGGGTCCCGGACTGTGGAGCAGGCACAGGGAGTCGGATCCCGGACTGTGGGGCGGGCGCGGGGAGGCATGTCCTGGACTGTGGGGCGGGGGCAGGGAGTCGGGTCCCGAACTGTGGGACGGGCGCGGGGAGGCGGGTCCCGGACTGTGGGACGGGCGTGGGGAGGCGGGTCCCGGACTATGGGGAAGGTGCGGGGAGGCGGATCCCGGACTGTGGTGCAGGCGCAGGGAGGCGGGTCCTGGACTGTGGGGCAGGCGCGGGGATGTGGATCCCGGACTGTGGGGGTGGCGCATTGAGGCGGGTCCCGGACAGTGGGGCAGGCCCGGGGAGGTGGGTCCCAGACTGTGGGGCGGGCGCAGGGAGGCGGGCCCGGACTGGGGTGCAGGCGCAGAGAGGCGGGTCCTGGACTAGGAGTCACGTACGGGGAGGCAGGTCTTGGACCGGCGGGCAGGCGCGGGGAGGCGTGTCTCGGACAGTGGTGAGGGCGCAGGGAGGCGGGACCCGGAATATGTGGCATGCGCGGGGAGGCGTGTCCCAGACCGGGGTTGGGGAGTGGTGCAGGAAGGCGTGTCCCGGACCAGGGGTGGGCGCGGTGAGGTGTGTCCCGGACTGTCCAGCAGGCGCGGGGAGGCGGGTCCCAGACAATGGGACGGGCATGGGGAGGCGGGTCCCGGACTGTGGGGCAGGCGCGGTGTGCCATGTGCCGGGCTGTGGGGCAGGCGCGGAGAGGCGGGTCCCGGACTGTGGGGCAGGCATGGGGAGGCGGGTCCCGGACTGTGGGGCGTGCACTGGGAGGCGAATCCCAGACTGTGGGGCATGCATTGGGAGGTGGGTCCCGGACTGGGGTGCAGGCGTGGGGAGGCGGGTCCCGGACTGTGGGGCGTGCATTGGGAGGCGGATCCCAGACTGTCGGGCAGGCATTGGGAGGTGGGTCCCGGACTGGGGTGCAGGCGTGGGTAGGCGGGTCCCGGACTGGGTTGCAGGCGCGGGGAGGCGGGTCCCGGACTGTGTGGCTCGTGAGGTGAGGCGGGTCCCAGACTGTGGGGAAGGCATGGGGAGGCGGGTCCCGGACTGTGGGGCGCGCGAGGTGAGGCGGGTCCCAGACTGCTGGGAAGGCATGGGGAGGCGGGTCCCGGACTGTGGGGCGGGCATGGAGAGGCGGGTCCCGGACTGTGGTGCAGGCATTGGGTGGCGGGTCCCGGACTGGGGTGCAGGCGCGGGGAGGCGGGTCCCAGACTGTGGGGAAGGCACGGGGAGGCGGGTCCCGGACTGGGGTGCAAGCGCGGGGAGGCGGGTCCTGGACTGGGGTGCAGGCGCGGGGAGGTGGGTCCCGGACTGTGGGGAAGGCGCGGGGAGGCGGGTCCCGGGCTGGGTTGCAGGCGCGGAGAGGCGGGTCCCGGGCTGGGTTGCAAGCGCGGGGAGGCGGGTCCCGGACTGGGGCACAGGCGCGGGGAGGCGGGTCCCGGACTGTGGGGAAGGCGCGGAGAGGCGGGTCCTGGAATGGTTTGCAGGCGCTGGGATGTGAGTTCGGATTGGGGGTAGGAATGGGGAAGTGAGTCCTGGACCGGGGGCAGGCATGGGGTGGCGAGTTCTCGGGATTGGAAGTCCGGTGCGGTCTGGAAGCTCGGTGCTGGTGTTGACTGGTCTGAAAGGACTGAGTCTGGTGCCCTCTTCTAATTCCTTTTTATTCTTATGTCCGACCTTTATTTATCATTCTTTTAGTTTTGTATCTACCTCATTCTTAACGAAGGGCTCTTGCCCGAAACGTCGACTCTCCTTGTCCTTGGATGCTGCCTGACCTGCTGTGCTTTCCCAACACCACACTCTTGACTTTGCACGAGATAATAATCTAATTCAATTCAGTTCATTTTATAAGTTTTTTGAGAACCTCTGTGCAGATGCAATACGTTTGCTCTTGTGCTTAAAGCTTAGCCTCTACTAACGTCAATGATAATAAGTCAAATTACTGCAGATGCTGGAAACTTGAAATGCTGGAGAAATTCAGCAGGTCTGGCAGCAGTTGTGCAGAGAGAAACAGTTAAATGTCTCGAGTTCATTTTGATTCTTCTACAGAACAATTCTGAAGAAGACTCGAAGAGTGTGGTGTTGGGAAAGCACGGTCAGTCAGGCAGCATCTGAGGAGCAGGAGAGTCAATGTTTGGGGTATAAGCCCCTCATCAGGAATGTGGTGGGTGGAGGGAAAGGGTCTGAGAGATAAATAGGTGGCTGGGCGTGGGGGTGGGGTTGGGGCTGGGAACGTTACCTGGGAAAGCGATAGGTAAATGCAGGTGAGAGGTGGTTGTTATAGGTCGGAGAGGAGGATTGAATGGATAGGTAGGAAGGAAGGTAGACAAGTAGAACAGGTCAAGAGGGCGGAGGCAAGTTGGTGGGTTGAATCTGGGATGAGGTGGGGTGGTGGGGGGAGTTGGAAACAAGTGAAGTCCACATTGATGCCGTGCGGTTGAAGGGTCTCAAGGAGGAAGACGTTCTTCCTCCATTCGTTGGGTGGCTTGGATTTGGCGGTGAAGGAGGCCCAGGACTTGCATGTCCTTGGTGGATTGAGAGGTGGAATTGAAGTGATTGGCCAAAGGCCGGTGCGGTTTGGTGTGTGTTGTCACCCACATGACATTCAAGTCCTGGGCCGCCTCCACCGCCAAATCCAAGCCACCTGATGACTGGAGGAAGAACGCCTCATCTTTCGCCCTTGGGACCCTTTAACCACACGGCATCAACATTGACTTCAGTGCTTCAGTCAGCAACTTTGTACAGAGTTGGCATAGGATTCTCAAATGACAGCTGCAGGAAGTCCAGGAATGCGACTACTGGACATTATTGTTCAGTGTCATGTTTGACACGAGATGCTCCCATTGCACTGTGAGAAAGCCCAATTTCAACTCTAAATAGGAAACTCCGAAATACAAACTACTGACTCAAACACCAGCACACAATCTGAAAATCAATATCAAACACAGAATTCTATGACAGCAAAACATTTACTTATCCACTGCGACAGAGAGCATCAAAGTGAAGGTGGAGCATTTCAGGAAAAAACATTTCAAAGAGATGTAGTTTTTCATTTGCTGTAATTTCTCAGAGTGTTGTACTGTTGCTCTTTCAGGATCTCAGTAACATGGAACTTCGAGGCTTTTGCTGAATATGCAGCACAGAAAGAGGAAGGAGGAAGTAGGCTGGCCAACAATGAATAAATTTGCTGGAAATGTATTGACACATTGCAGATAAACAGTGAGGCTGTTCTTCCAGTTTCTGTTCATCTCTCTGGAAGGAAGTGATCTGCTGAGATGTGAGATTCAACTCCACAGTGAGTAGTTTCAGCATTACAGGCACAGTACCAGCAGCAAGCTGGTCTCCACACTCTGTCCATTCATTTTCCCCACGTGAATTGTATCTCTGATAGGAATCATCTTCCACCTTAAACCTGTTTCCTGTAGCAACCACATTCCCTATATTAACCCAAACTCCTACAGGGACCATGAAAATTGAGATTGGTTACATCAAGATGCTTCACAAAATCGTTACGACACGAGGTGAACCCTCCTGCTTAATTTAAACCAGAAAACAAAAGATTTATTCTGTGCAGTAAATTCGAGTGGCTACGAGCTATTTCAAGTAAAAATTAACAACTTTCTAACAGGGGACAATTAACTAACGATTATTTACAATTCCTTCCTCTAATCTATCTTTTACATTCTTTTCTATAATATTAGTCCGATAAAACTCCCAATTAAGATTTATAGAAAAATTCAAATTTTAAAACCAGCCAACACAGTCAAATCTTCTTTTTGTCTTCATTGGTAGATTTGCTCCCCAGATCAGTGTTGAGGTTTTTTCTCTAGACAGGTAACTCTCAGAGAGTTCTGACTAGCAGTTTATCTGTTGGTCTGGTGGCAGTTCTCCTGTCAACTGTTTAATTTTCCCAGGTCTTAAACTGCCAAAGCATCAGATTGTGTCATTGGCTTTTCAGTTTGTCAATATACTAAATTCAAACTGGATTGGAATATGGATTTTTTCAGGGTATAATTTAAACGGATCGGCCTAGTTCGAATCTGTTTTGTCGTTTCCAGGCAACCAGCTACCCCAATAGCTGGAGCAATGTTACATTGTGTCTTATTGAGAACAGTTGGTCCTGTCACTGCTAGCTTTTACTCTCTTAAAGGTGTTGTTCATCCACATCTTCATAACAAAAATACCAACCCAACATTAATACTGTATGAAAGAAGATCGCTGATTGGGTAGAAAGTGAAATCTCATTGGTAGAAGTGTTGCCATACTCATTCTGATTTAATTGTTGGGTGTCGGAGAAGCAAAAAGTGACACTAAGCTTTCTAATAATTGCTTAAAAATCTTTATTTTGACAAAGAATTCAGCATTACAATCATTTAAAGCGATAGCGAGCAGGTTAATTGAGGATCACCTAATCATTTGTGATAATAACAAACCTACATTGCAGTAAAAAATCCATAAAATCTCCACCTAATCAGAAATGTTGGCCACAGCTCTACCTGAAAGTAGTTGTAAGATTATTCTCCATTAAACTTAGCAGAATCTTTGATAATTTCATAGTAATAGAATCAGAAGTAGGCCACTTGGCCTGTTGAGCCTGCTTCGCCATTTATTAAGATCGTGGCTGACCTATCCATCATCTTAGCTCCTCCCACCATATTATCCCCATAATCCTTAATTCCCCAACCATGCAAAAACCCATCCAACTGTGTTTTGAATATATTTAATGAAGCTGCCTCTACAGCTTCCTTGGGCAGATAATTCCATAGATTCATGACTGTATGGGAAAAGCAGTTTCTCTTCATCTCTGCCCTAAATCTACTCTCCCTAATCTTGAGACCATGTCCCCTAGGTAAAATCAAGGACTGCAGATGTTGGAAACCAGGGTCTAGATTAGAGTGGTGCCGGAAAAGCACAGCAGGTCAGGCAGCATCCGAGGAGCAGGAAAATTGACATTTCGGGCAAAAGCCCTTCATCATTCCTGATCTACTGAGCATTGGTGACTGAGGGAGTGGATGTTTATGGATGTAGTGATAATAGAGAGATTGAAGTGTGATCTTATAGATATTTATAAAACAATTAGGGTTATAGGTAAGTTGAATAGCAGATCTCCTTTCCATAGAGTGGGGGATTTCAAATATGAGAAGTGAAAGACATAAAAGCACATGAGGGGCAACTTATTTTTACAGAGAGAGTGGTCATATATGGAATGAACTTCCAGTGGAAGTGGTAGATGCAGGGACAATTATAATGTTTAAAAAAATTTGGATAATACATGAATAAGAAATGTTTGAAGGGATTTGGGCTAAGACCAGGTAGGTGGGACTGGTTTAGTTTGGAATAGTTGTCAGAGTGGACTGGTTGGACTGAAGTGTCTGTTTCCACACTGTATAACTCTATGACTCTAAGTGGGCTGCTTTCTCCTGAATGGTATAAAACATCTTGAGTATTGATGTACCCATCCAGGCAAGTAGGGAGTATTCAATCACATTCCTCTCTCGTGCCTTGTGGACAAGCTCTGGGGAGTCAGGTGGTGACTCACCATAGATTCTTAACCTCTGACCCACTCTTTTTGTCACTATGTGAGATGTCCAGTTGAGTTTCTGGTCAATGGTAACTCCAAGGATGTTGATAATGTGGGGTTCAGGGATACTAACACCATTGAATGTCAAGGGGCTTTGGAGATGGTACTTGCCTTGCATTTGTGTTGCTCGAATGTTACTTGTTACTTGTCAGCCCAAGCCTGGATATTGTCCAGATCTTGTGACATTTGAATGTGGACTGCTAAGGATTTGCAAAAGGTGCTGAACATTGATGTTTCACATTGATTATAGTTTTGCTAGGGCTCCTTGATGCCACACTCAGTCAAATGCGGCCTTGATGTCAAGGGCTGTCACTCTCACCTCCCCTCTGGAATTCAGTTCTTTTGTCCATGTTTGAATAAAGGCCAGGAGGTCAGGACCTGAGTGACCCTGGTGGAACCCAAACTAGGTGTCACTGAGCAGGTTATTGCTGAAGAGGTGCTGCTTGATAGCACTGTTTATGATACCTTCCATCACTTTACTGATGATGGAGAGTAGACTTATGGGGCGGTCATGAGCTGGTTTGGATTTGTTCTGCTTTTTATGTACTGGACGTACCTGGGCAATTTGCCATACAGTTGGGTAGATACCAGTGTTGTAATTGTACTGGAACAGCTTGGCTGTGGGTGTGGAAAGTTCTGGAACACAAAGGCTCAATACTATAACTGGACACTACGTTTGCAGTATCCAGTGCTTCCAATTTTATCTTGATGTCATGTTACTGTGGCCAAATCATTTACAATAACTCAGTGAAAATAGTTTACCAGCAAATAACTCAATCCCAGTGAGTGTGATGCAGTACATCCAAACCTTGTGCTGACTCATCAAAAACACAGCTAGAAATTGGTTTCAGTATTACAGTTTGTGTCCTTCAGTCCAGCACAGCACAATCCAAAACTGCAATTTGGAGGTTTACACTGGGGAAAGCTGTGCTTCATACAGTCAAGGTAAAAGGTAACATCATCAAAGTCCCAGAGGGCGGTTCTTTCATCACAGAGAGAGAGAGAGAGTGAGGTATCCCTCAGATCATCGATGGAAGGAGAGAAGAATTAATGAGGGAGGAGGAGGGACAGTGAGGGGCATCAGGGAGTGAGGGAGGGGTCAGGGAATGGGTGAATGTGCACTGAGTGGGGAGGGATGTGAGTGAGTAAGGAGGGAGGGGTAAGTGAGATTAGGGGCAGTGAGTGAGGGAAGGAGCAAGGAATGAGAGGAGGGGGATTGTGGAAGCAATGCAGAATAATTCACTTTGATCAAATTAAACTTCTTACGATGGTGAAGGTGGGTCTCAAAGGAAATTGATGAAAAACTAAGAGGAACAGAAGACGGTGAAGTGGGAACGATTAAAGTCGGTCTGAATCCCACTAGGTAATGTTCATTCTGAGATTGTGGTCAGGCAGAATTGTCACTGGATGAATAATCAAGAAACACTGGCTAATCATCTGGGAACTTGGTTAAAAGTTAAGTATAAAGCAGGCCTCAGTGATGGTGACAATGAAACTATCACTGAGGATTGTAAAATCCCATGTAGGTCCCTATCCTTATCTGCTCTGGCCTACATGTGACTCCAGACCCACAGTAATATATCTGACTCTTAACTGTCCCCTGAAATGGCCCAAAGTAGCAATCAGCTCAAGGGCAGTTAGGGATTGGGAACAAATGCTAGCCTTGCCAATGAGACCCACATTTCAGGAAAGAATCAATGAAAGCTACTCAAAGATGGATCTAGTTGTGGAACGTGTAACGAATGAGAGGTGCTGATGTGAACAGACAAACTGGGGGCAGCAGCATATCAGATCAGCTTCTGGAACAGGAGAGGGGATTGGGAAAGAAGATGGAGAACAGACTTGTTTGGTCCAATGATCTTTCTTGATCAAAATATCCATTTGGTGTCTTCATCCCTCAGGAAAGATTTGTTCAGCGGTTCATCTGTCAGCTGTTTATTTCTTGTCTGTTTCTGTAAAATCAAACATCAAGGTTGTGAGATGTGACAATAATAGACGATTTCAGTGAATGTCTGAGGTCTCAGGATTGAGTGAGCTGCGCCGAGAGTTCAGCATCATTAGCTGCAGTGAGCTTTAATACAGGTCCCTATGGTCACTGGGGTTGGTCAGTGTTATCACTTCCGGTCACAGGGACTGGTCAGTGTGGTCACTCCCGATCACAGGGATTGGTCATTGTGGTCACACCTTGTCGCACGGTTCACTCCTAGTTGCAGGAACTGGTCAGCGCAATCACTCTCAGTCAGTGGGACCGGTTAGCACGGTCACTCCCGATTACAGTAACTGGTCACTGTGGGTGTCTGCATGTGTCTGTGTCTGTGTGTGTTAATGACATCTGAAAGGTGCATTTCCATACAATGACACACGGCTTGAATGATGTCCTGCCACCACATGGGAATGACTGCTCTCTGCTGCTTTATACAGTGCTGCTGTTCATTTCAGTGAAACTTTCCCACACTTTTCCTCATTGATACAGAATGTAACCGATCCACAAGCTTCTCCTGAGCTTTTGTTAGTGTTCCAACAACATACCTTTAAGGTTGCTGTAAACAGATTGATCCATTGGCTGTAGTGTCTAACAGAAAACAGAGAAATATTACAAACTGGGACCGAGTAGCGGATGCACAATGTAAGGATGTTTGTAATTTTCCCATATTTTAAAATTTTAAATTCTCACCGTGTACGTAGCATTGGAATCTTCTGGAAAATTTTGTGAGTTCTGGAATGA
Organism: Chiloscyllium plagiosum; assembly: GCF_004010195.1. NCBI lineage: Eukaryota > Metazoa > Chordata > Chondrichthyes > Orectolobiformes > Hemiscylliidae > Chiloscyllium > Chiloscyllium plagiosum. The sequence continues at coordinate 4,268,696 of NC_057718.1, read as the reverse complement.
AATGTAAAGTAGTGTTTAACACATTGTTACTGTTGGTTCCTGAGTTCCCTGGGATGATGCACCATCTTTAGTTGTTTCTTCAGTCAGTTACACACCGTACTTAAACCAGGAACAGTAATAAAGTCAGAGCCAAGCAGATTTGTAACTGTACATGCAGAGAAACCGAAAGTGAAGGATATTCCCCAAATTGATAATAATCTGACCCAATCACATGGACTCTGGTGGAAGGAATTAGGCAGCTATAAAAATAAAATTCAGGGATGTGCATCAAATCTCAATCAGCTGAGGGGACGAGGAATTGTCTCAGAGCAGGTTTCATGCTCCCAGCCAGAGGCTCAAAACATGAAGTTATAAGGTCATCTTTCATGAGCTGAGGATGTGAAAGATTAGATTGGAAAGGTGTACACAGTGCCCACTGTGGCCCTCGGCTTATCGGATCCTGGATATCCATTTCAGCCATCCATGGGGATAAAAAGGATGACGTGGAGGGGCAGGAGGCCCTTGGTGAAATGGAAGTCTCCATTGCTCCTTGTTCCTCTTGGAGGGGGTGCCATTCCTCGGAAATGAGAGTATCCTCAAATAACACCTGCCCTTTCACCAAAGATTCAGTGATCTGCCATGATGCTATTGAATGGTAGAGCAGGCTAGAGGGGCTGCACGGCCTTCTCCTGTTCCTGTTCCTTATGTTCTTCATAAACCCTCCATCCTGTTCTCTTGCCGGTGTAGGCTAGTTTCTAAGCAGTGAATGTGTTCTGCAGCACGTTCAGGATTCTCTTCAGGTTAACATGCAGGTTCAGTTGGCGGTTAGGAAGCCAAATGCAATGTTAATATTTATTTCAAGCAGGCTGGAAATGAACAGCAGATAGAGATGTAATGCTGAGTCTGTATAAGGCTGTGACCTATATGGACTTCAGTAAGGAGTTTGACAAGGTTCCCCATAGGAGACTGATTAGCAAGGTTAGATCTCATGGAATACAGGGAGAACTAGCCACTTGGATACAGAACTGGCTCAAAGGTAGAAGACAGAGAGTGGTGGTGGAGGGCTGTTTTTCAGACTGGAGGCCTGTCACCAGTGGAGTGCCACAAGGATCGGCGCGAGTCCTCTACGTTTTGTCATTTACATAAATAATTTAGATGCGAGCATAAGAGGTACAATTAGTAAGTTTGCAAATGACACCAAAATTGGAGGTGTAGTGGACAGCGAAGAGGGTTATCTCAGATTACAACAGGATCTGGACCAGATTGGCCAATGGGCTGAGAAGTGGCAGATGGAGTTTAATTCAGATAAATACGAGATGCTGCATTTTGGGAAAGCAAATCTTAGCAGGACTTATACACTTAATGGTAAGGTCCTAGGGAGTGTTGCTGAACAAAGAGACCTTGGAGTGCAGGTTCATGGATTCTTGAAAGTGGAGTTGCAGGTAGATAAGATAGTGAAGAAAGCTTTGGTATGCTTTCCTTTATTGGTCAGAGTATTGAGTACAAGAGTTGGGTGGTCATGTTGCTGCTGTACGGGACATTGGTTAGGCCACTGTTGCAATATTGCATGCATTTCTGGTCTATTTCCTATTGGAAAGATGTTGTAATACTTGAAAGAGTTCAGAAAAGATTTACAAGGATGTTGCCAGGGTTGGCAATAGGGAGAGGCTGAACAGACTGGGGCTGTTTTCCCTGGAGCGTCAGAGGCTGAGGGGTGATCTTATAGAGGTTTACAAAATTATGAGGGGCATGGATTGGATAAATGGACAAAGTCTTTTCCATGGGGTGGGGGAGTCCAGAACTAGAGGGCATAGGTTTCGAGTGAGAGGGGAAAGATATAAAAGAGACCTCAGGGGCAACGTTTTCATGCAGAGGGTGGTACGTTTATGGAATGAGCTGCCAGAGGATGTGGTGGAGGCTGGTACAATTGCAACATAAAAGAGGCATTTGGATGGGGATATGAATAGGAAGGGTTTGGAGGGATATGGGCTGGGTGCTGGCAGGTCAGACTAGATTGGGTTGGGATATCTGGTCGGCATGGACAGGTTGGACCGAAGGGTCTGTTTCCATGCTGTACATTTCTATGACTCTATGACTCTGGTCAGACTGCATTTGGGATATTGTGAGCAGGTTTGGGCCCCATCTCTAAGAAATGAGCTGGCATTGGATGGTGTATAGAAGAGGTTTACATGAGTGACCCAGAGATGACGAGCTTGGCATCTTAGGAGGGAATGAGGACTCTGGGTCTGTACTCGTTGGAGTTGGGAATAATAAGGGGGATCTGATTGACACTTACAGAATAGTAAGAGGCCTGGATGGAGTGGGTGTGGAGAAAATGTTTCCACTAATAGACTAGGACCCAAGGCCGTAGCCTCAGGGTGAAAGGACGACTCTTTTGAACTGAGATGGGGAGGAATTTACTCATCCAGAGCCTGGTGTATCTAGGGAACTTATTATCACAGAGCGATGAAGAGGCCAAGTCATTGGGTGTATTTAAGGTAAGCTGAGAGACATCTAAGAGATTTTCAATTACTAATGGGTTCAAGAGTTATGGAGAAAAAGGCAGGACTCTTTATCTTCTGGTGTATAATTATCCACAATCAGTTCAGGCCCCTTGGAGGTTTAGGTGGGTGTGACTCTTGATGCTGAGGTAGGATAACTGTATTGGTCTCTTGTATTGCTTCACCACATCCTGTAGGTTTGAGTACAAGTGAAGGGGGTTGGGCTTTTAAAGTTGGGAAGTGATCAGTGTCATACCTCCCACTCCATCACACCAATCCAGCCCTCAGTGACAAAAGACTGGTCAGAACGTATCCCATCAGACTGAGCCTTCCCATCACAGAATCCAACATCCTCAAAAACGACCTGATCTCACCTGTGGCGTTCTCACATTTTCGTAGCCTGCAGTTGTGTCCGGATCATCAGCTGTTCCGGATTGTGCTGTGAAAGCAATGATCAGACACCCCGCCATCAGTTCCAGTCATTTTCACTACATTGATCTGCTGCCAAACAATCTCTCCATTTCCAGCTTACTGAACACTTTATTCTGGTCTTCTCTATTCTAGTCGGGCAAATGGGGGCAGAGCGATAATGTTACTGTTCTACAGGGATCCAGAGACCCAGGCTCTGGGAATAGGTTTCAGTTTTGGATCTCTATTTGTATGTTTCTGAAGATAACTTGCAGCTTGGTTTCTTTCCTCTCAGAGTGACTGTCATTGGACCCTGGGAGGTTTCTGTAAAGTTTCCTATCTTTACACAGTAACACTGAATGGACTGGGAGATAGGACATCTCTGGGATAGAGTACCACTTCATTCTTCAGCATCTGTCACCTGACTACTACTGTTAATGTTATCTAATCCTCTCCACCACTCACTCATTATTAGGTGTTGGCTTGCTCAGATGGCTAGACAGCTGATTTCTGGTGCGCATTGACACCAGCAGTTTAGGACACGATGTCAGACTCTCCTTCTCAAGCTGTCACCTCATCTGAGGCAAGTTGACCCTCAGTTTAGATCACCCTGAGTTATTTCTCTTTAATGAGAGAACAGCCCTACAGTCCAGTGGGATTATGATGTCTTTACCTGTATCTCATAACTCTAAGGTGCAATGGTTTCCAAACCCAGCAGAGCACGTGGTGAAATTTCAGTTCAACTTATCGTTAAAACAAGTTGTGGAATTGAATCCTAGTCTCAGTGCTGGTGACCGTGAAACTGCCTTTGATTGTTGTAAATGCCTGTTTGGGAAGGAAACTGCCAACATTCCATGAATGAATCAAACAGGATCATCTACGATAATGAAGACAAAGTGAATGATTGACTCACATGTAGAGGACTGCTTTTTTCTCAGACATGTGTATCCAATGAATAAAATTAATCCACTAATTCCAAACAGAGCTCCCAGAATGAACCACACAAGTTTTGTCTTCCAAAGGTGAGTTATTTCTATGAAAAGAAATGACATGTTTAAGCTGTTAAATTGAACATCTGCTTGGTCAGAAGTGGTGGTCACCAGTGATTGGTGGTTGTGTGATCACTCTTTACACACATTCACATGACAGCACTATTTATACTTCTCTGTAGAAGGCCCATGACGATGATGTACCTCACTGGGGAAGGGAGCTCAAATCAAGTCCCAGTATTCCCAGGGCCTTTGTAATTTGATGAAAAGAGAAAAACTCTGAGCAGCCAAGTTCTAGTCCCCATCAAAATCTCACACACATCGTTTGCTTTATGACATGCCGACGAGATGAGCATTCTCTGCTCGCTACTTCAGGCAATGTTTCATGTGTTGCAGTAACATTTATTAAAACTGCAAACACCTTCTCACACAGTTTCTTTGGTTTAAAGCAATATCTTCTCCCACAGTCCACAAAATACATGCCTGAACCCTGAAGGAAGATGAAGCACCCTTTAAAACGAGGTGTTTGACCTCAAGAATGTCCTGTTAGAACAGGTAATCTCGAAGAGTGTGGTGCTGGAAAAGCACAGCTGGTCAGGCAGCATCCGAGGAGCAGGAGAATCGATATTTGGGCATAAGCCCTTCATCAGGAATGAGGAACTGATGAATAGCTTATGTCTGAAACATTGACTCTCCTGCTCCTTGGATGCTGCCTGACAAGCTGTGCTTTTCCAGCACCACACTCTTTGTCTCTGCTCTCCAGCGTTTGCAGTCCTCATTTTCTCCTAGACATCAGGCTCCACAATCATCAGTTCCGTCAGGAAATTTTGAGAATTTTCTGATATGAGTAGAGGGCCAGGTTTCAATCTGGTATTGATACCCACCCAAAAGCTCACACTTCAGAAAGGTAGTAACGTACATCATTGGCTGAATTTAATTAGACATTGTATCGAGCCAAACACCATCAGAAGTGCAATGACAGTCCAGCAGGGGGTAATGGAGAGCTCTCAGTGTGTGTTCAGTTTGGCTGCTTGAGAAAATACTGTGTGCAAACAGTGCCTTCACTTGAAAACAGATTAGTTCCTGCAAAAGGCGCATGACCAGAGAAGTGGAAGTCATTCAACAAGGAGGAGTTCAAGAAGATAAAGAACAAAAGGTGAAGCCTGCATCTGTGAAACAAGTCAAAGAGAGTCTGAACCATTAACTTGAAGGTGCAAGGCTTTGAAACAGGATGGAAACGTGACACAGCTGTTTCAATGCGGGCTGACAGCTTGCCTCAGTTGAAGTCAGTGAGAGTCAGAAACATCTCCAAGGACCAGGAGGCAGAGATCCTCGGGAGTGAGGACTGATCACAGTGAAGATTACTCACAGTGAGTGACATTGCACTGAAGCATTATGTCTCCAGGACAAGCAGCCTGTCTCATTGCTGAGCAGAAATGTCAATATGTGCCCAGGTCTCTGAGAAAGAGTGGGTCGAATACATCAGAATGAAGGTAGGAGAATGTCAGCAAACATTTCAAAAGGTAGTTATAGATTTAGGTAAACTAAGGCAGGGGTATCACATTATTCAGTCAGAAGACACTAAACCAATCAGCTTATGCACTACCTGGAAGATTCCTCACCCTCTGAAGGGAAAAGTAATCCCTCAGTTGGACACCATGATTGATAGTGGGGTCATACCACGGTAAAATTGCAGAGAGAATGGTTCTCAGCATTAATAACTGTTGTAAAGACAAGTGGAGGACTGAGATTTTGTGTGGATCTCATTCAGGATAACAACGGAGTTATGAGGACATCCTCATGTGTGGCAACATGAAGGGGGAACATAATCAAAGGCTGAGGAACGTGTCAACACAAACGGAATGCAGGCCCTACTCACTGGGTCATAGCCTGATGGAACTGTACAGTACAGTAACAGATCTTTTGGTTCGACTTGTTGATGCCGACCAGGTAGTCTAGATAAATCTAGTCCCATTTACCAGGATTTGGCCCATATCCTTCTAAACACTTCCTCTTCTTACACCTATCCAGCTGCCTTTTAAGTGTTGTAATTATAGCAGCCTCTACCATTTCCTCTGGCAGCTCATTTCCATACACGCACCATGCTCTGCATGAAAGTGTTGCCCCTTAGGTCCTTTATAAATCTTTCCCTCTTACCTTAAACTTATGCCCTTGAGTTTTGGACGCCCCACCCCAAGGAAAAGACCTTGACTATTCATCCTATCCATGCCCCTCATGACCGCTATAAGGTCATCTCTCAGCCTCCGACACACCAGGGAAATTAGCCCCAGCCTATTCAGCCACCCTCTTTAGCTGAAACCCTGCAGACTTGGCAACATCTTTGTAAATCTTTTCTGACCCTTTTAAGTTTCATTACATCATTGCTATAGGACAGAGACCAGATTTGCATGAAGTATTCCAAAAGTGGCCTAACCAATGTCCTGTACAGCCGCAACGCATGCTCCCAAATCCTATACTCTATGCACTGACCAGTGAAGGCAAGCATACCTAACCACCTTCTTGACTGTCCTATCTACATGTGATTCCACTTTTAAGGAACTATGAAATTGTATTCCAAGGTCTCTTTGTTCACTTACACTCCCAGGATATTCCCATGAAGTGGAGAAATCCTGCCCTGATTTGTCTTTCCAAAATGCAACACCTTACATTTCTCTAAATTAAACTGCATCTGCCTCTCTTGGGCCTATTGGCCCATTTGATCGAGAACCTTTTGTACTCTGAGGTAAACTTCTTCACTGTCCATTAGACCTCCAATTTTGTTATATTCAAAATTACTAACCATACCTCCTCTTCAAATCATTTATACAAATGACGAAAAGCAGTGGGCCCAGCACTGATCCTTGTGGCACACCACTGGTCACAATCCTTGAAATAAGGAAATGGCAGGTGATGACATTCTAAGCTAGCATTTTCCAAGAACTAGGATTCATGGTGTATCAAAGGAAGACAAGGTCTATCAGTGAATTTCCAGCACCGATGTCCGTAAGTAAGATAGAATGCTTTTGAGGCATGGTGAATCAGAGAAAATTAATCTATAACTCAGCTTGTCTTACTCAAACCATAATAGAGCTTGGGATGACATGTTGCGGCTCTACAAGACTTGTGAGGCAACGTTTAGAGTACTACATATGATTCTTTTCATGCTGCTATGGGAAGGATGTTGTGCAGAAACCATTTATAAGAATGTTGCCACACTGGAGAGTTTGAGTTTTAAGAACAAGCTGCATAATTTAGGAACTGAGGAGCAACCTTTTGTTGCAGAGGACGCTGCGTATATGCAATGAGAGCCAGAGGAAGTAGTAGAGGCTTTGAAATGTTACTTTGAAAAGGCATTTGGACAGCTACTTGGATAGGAAAGGTTTAAGGAGACATAGGTGAAACACAGGCATCTAACAGTAGTTCAGTTTTGGATACCTGGTCAGCATGGACAAGTTAGAGTGAAGGGACTGTATCATTGCTGTCTGACTGTTAGACTCTTTAGTACTGAAGTAACAAACAGACTGCAGCTTTTGAAGTATTCATGTAAAGCTACTCTGTCCTGATGTTTTAGTGCATTCCAATCTGCGCTTTTTCATTTTTGTAGCTGTGGATACATCGTCCATAGGATTAAAAGTTATTCCTTCTCCAAGTGCCAACATAAAAACCAGATTATCTTATGTCAAGAGCTTTGTTGGGCATTGAACACTGTTACACAATCATTGAGGCAGGAACATTGGCAGTTCCATAGGGGTGTGAACGTTTCGCAGATTACATTGTGAGAGTGAAATTTCAGGTCAAGATTGATCATGTGTTATTAGGTTTGAAAAGCATGACAAAGATGCTACTGTGCAGACAGAGCTTCAGGATTACACTGATCAGATATGACAGTGGTATAGCCTGTGTTCCAGATGAGGTACAAACAACGGCAGGTACACTCCCAAAACAGTAGTGGATCAAGCAAAAGATTCCTTTCTTGTGAAAGAAATCAAGGTATTGTCTACAGCAAGAAATGTCAATACATAAGACAACATTGTCTGCAAGTGATCATAACATATAGTTGAGCAAGCCAAGTTATGGAAAGGTACCCCAAACAGAAACAGCATTTAACAAGGGTTGAAAAAGTGTTGATTTGAAATGATAAAATGGTTGTGCCAAAGTCACTGTAAAGGGAAGTCCAACAGAATATCCACTGGAGACACTGAAGAGCCATAAAGTGTAGAGCAAGATCAAGGTAATTAGTCTGGTGACTGGGCATTTTGAAATAAAAAGAGGATTACATTTCATCATGATAAGCATCTGCTGTTCAGAACGAAGAGGCAACAGAGCCAAGGATTTCATCAGGATTTCTAGAAATAAGGCTATCAATGATTCCATCTGAGGTTAGAGGACAGATGAATTTAGACCTGGTCAAGTTTGAGTTTGCAGCATTGTAAGTTCCCCAGTCAAATGATGAAATGGTTTCCCTGGAGCTGATTTTAAGTTTCATTGAGACAGTGTTTGAGGTCGTGGTCAGAGTGGGAGTGAGAATTAAAATGAGAGTGAGTGGAAGCACAGCACTGATTGAAGATGTGAGCCTCCACAGCAACAGGTTACTGGTCATCTGTCTGTTCCTCTGCATCATCTCCCACGTCTCGCTGACAGTGCATTGAAGGTAATAATGTGCTTCATTTGTGGAACCTTTTTGTCAACAGATCTCCTCCAGTTTCCTGTCCTCACAAACTTCTCTCCCCCTCCCTGACACCTCTGGTGCCTGATGAAAACCCACAAGCTGGATGAAGTGACCTGTGCTCCCTTTCCTTTCTGGACTCCACAATGATCCACTTGGTGCTGCCCCTTCATCAGGGTGCTCCGTATAGAGCAGCATTCTTGAGCAAGGTCCTCCAACAGGACATCCTTTAGATTAAGAAGATGGAGACTATGAGATATCACTGACACAAATTTCCTCTTGTGTTAAAGGCCATCTGTCAAATGGCTGTCTTGGAGCTCCCACATTGAGAGTGGGCCTTGCTGAACAGGATGCTAACCAGTTAGAGTCCCTGAAGCAGCTCGTTCTCTCCCTCAGGGGGCTTCAGCCCAAAGCTCACTGTCCCTCATGAGTGGAGAAACATAGACTAGCCTGCCCCTTCCTGAGGAGTGTCCCCTCGACAGACAAACAGACTCACCACAACCACACCAAGCCAATCAGGAGTGGATAGCTGGGGTCCGGAGATTTTCATTTGCCAAGTGATAAGTTGCAAAGTTCCACCAACAATTAGCCAATAAGAAATATTTTCCCCATGAGTAGTAAGTGAAATTTACAGTTGCTGATTTGATATATTATAAGCAATGTGAAATTCAAGTGAAAAAAAGGTTGTTGTTGTCATTTTGAAAATCAGTTTGAGGCAAAAGTTGAAATTGTGAAATGAATACTGTACAATGATCCCCCTTTCCCAGCCTGTCCATCACCCACACAATCAGAGATCATTTCGTATCATGTAAAGAGGACTTACCTGTTACACATAGCTGGATTCCTGTCCCACTGATATTTCCACATACTTCACAGTGATAAACCCCAGTATCATTGGGCTGCACGTTTGTGATGGTCAGAATGAAGCTGTTACTGGAAGAGTCTCTGGAAAACAGGAATCGCTCAGGGAATCCTGACGTCCGATGTGCTATGTTCATCACATCATGTGTTAAAACCCAGTCCATACTATTCCCTGCTTGCTCCCGCACCCAATAAACTTCTGTATGTGTTACTGCGGCGTTCCTCATGGTGCACTGTAACCGGGCAGTGTGACCCTCGGTGACACTTTCCAGGCTCTGAGACTGGAGAAGGACTGGGGGATTTGAATCTTGAAGAGAAAATGTGTGAATAAATTAAAATTAGTCTGAAGCCTGTTAGATATCTCAAACACTTCATAAAAACAAATCAGTTTATGTTATCTTTGGTAGTATCTTGACCTATTATCAAGCAGCCTAATCTGGAAGACTCAAGGATTATTTTAATTTGAAGATTAACATGCAATGTTCAGCTGCCTCTGCCATTTCCTCCTCAGGCACAAACTTGTTGCTTCTCCCTCCTTGATTACTGCAGAATCCTCCCAGTCTTCTCCCCATATTGCCTTCCTATTTTCCTAATGACTCAGTCCCTGTTTATTTCTTCTCCAACACTCTCCTTGAACTAGTGGTTTCTTCAGACCTACTGTCATCAAAACCCTCCGCAAACAACTCCTCCAGATCCATTTGTGCTCCTTGCTGCTGCTGATCCTTCATCTAATCTCCAGTCCTCATGCTATCAAAGCGATCTGTTCACATCTATCCAGTCTAGGTCCCAGCTCAAATATTTGGGCTTGGATCCTGCTCATCTATTTCTGGAGTCTCTTGCTGGCTCTCAATTCACTGAATTGATTTTCTGACCTCAGATTTCAATCTCCGCAGTGCTTTGACTCACCAATCTCTCCAGCCTCATCCAGATCTAAAATCCAGAGTTCTTTCCTGTACAACGCTCTATTCTCTCCCACTTCCGAACTCCTCAATGGTACTAAAGTCTCTAGCTGACTGATGCTCTTCTTTCCAACCAGTTCCCTTACTTAGATTTCTCTCCAACTTTCAAATATTTTTAAACCCAACATTTTGACCAACATGACTGTTATTTCTTTTCATGTTTGATTTATTGCCTCTGTTGGATTTTGCCCAATATCTATTTTGTAAAACACTTTAAGAACAATTTTGTTGTTAATGGTGTTATGAAGTTGAAGGTGTATACTGTATATTTAAGAGAGAATGACTGCTGTTCTGCCCTGAGAGTCTTACAAGCACCTGTGGTATGATGAGATAGCAGTCTGAGTGTACTTGAATGTTGAAACTATGTAACATTTAGCTGTGAAATGGATACCTGAGTTGGTTGCTGTTTTGACAACAACTCAAATTTAACCAATCAGTTTAAATTATGCCCAAGGATACTGAAACCCAACTGATATTGAATTTATTGTTTTGCAACCTCAAACCAATGAGATGTTCCGATATTGGGGATATAAAAAAGCCAGGCATTTTGAAAATTGGACAAAGCAACTGCCATCAACATAGATCCAAGAAATTAAGGAACACACTCTATCAAAGGTACCTTTTCATAGGAAGCATGTTTGCACTGAAAAGAAAGAAGTTGGCACAGGGAGATCTTCAGCTGAAAGAAGAAAGACACCGAAATCAACAGCTGCTGTGTGGTTTCGAAAGTAAGTTGATGTAATTTTAATAAGTGTTTTATTGGAACAATATATTGTTATAGAATTGGAGGCAGGTAATAAGCAGATAAGATAAAGAGGGTTGGAGTTGTGAATAGTTGTTGTTTAATGTTCACTTTTAGTATTAAAGAATAAATTGATATTATTTTCTTTAAATACTGGAATTTGGGAGTTCTCTGTCACTCATATTTTAACAGATTACATGACAAGTTAAGCTTTTCTGGCTGTTTGGTTTAATTAACAGACAAGCTTCACTGCTGTGTCATAGCAGTTTGGGGGCTTGGGTCCAAAGTTTGAACAGGTTTAGACAGATGCAGTCTAGATTTGGACAGATTTGAACAGATTTGGGTTACGAAAGATCCCAACAGATTTAAACACTTACTGATTAGTGTCCGAGATCTTTAAATAAATCTTAGGTGAGACAATTTGTTTATTTTCGGTTGCTTGTGGTTGGGTAAATTAAAAGTGAGAGAAATGGCTCTTAAGATGGCTAAAGATGTTCTGGGGTTTGGAGATGCTTCCCAAATTTGCCAAGAAAGTTTAGAAAGACAGGAGAAGGGCAACTTTTAGAATTAGCAAATAGGTTAGAATTAGGTTTAATCAGGAACAAAAGGAGAGCTGAAATTGTAATGGAGTTAGTCAAGCACTTAGCTGTATCAATTAAATAGACAAGTGCAGTAAAGTTAGAAAAAACTTAAATTGAAATTGAGAGAAATGGAGTCAGAAGATAAAGAAAGGGAAAGAAGAGCCATGAGAAGAGAAAGAGAGAGGAAAATTAAAGAGACAGATGTTCTTAGCTGAACGAAGAGAAAGAGTAGAAAAAGAAAGAAAGAGAGACAGGGAAGAAAAAGAGAGAGAAAGGGAGAGAGAATTTGAACTTCAGAAGTTGCAAATTAGTCAAGAAAGTCGTTAACAGGATGGAGATGAAGTAAAAATGTAGTGATATATACAAATATGTTGAAATATTAATAGACAATAGACAATAGGTGCAGGAGTAGGCCATTCAGCCCTTCGAGCCTGCACCGCCATTCAATATAATCATGGCTGATCATTTCTAATCAGTATCCTGTTCCTGCCTTATCTCCATAACCCTTGATTCCACTATCTTTGAGAGCTCTATCCAACTCCTTCTGAAATGAATCCAGAGAGTGGGCCTCCACTGCCCCCTGTGGCAGAGCATTCCACACAGCCACCACTCTCTGGGTGAAGAAATTTCTCCTGAGCTCTGTCCTAAATGGTCTACCCCGTATTTTTAAGCTGTGTCCTCTGGTTCAGCACTCACCCATCAGTGGAAATATGTTTCCTACTGCCAGAGTGTCCAATCCTTTCATAAACATATGCGTCTCAATCAGATCTCCTCTCAGTCTTCGAAACTCAAGGGTATACAAGCCCAGTCGCTTCAATCTTTCAGTGTAAGGTAATCCTGCCATTCCAGGAATTGACCTCGTGAACCTACGCAGCACTCCCTCAATAGCCAGAATGTCTTTTCACAAATTTGGAGACCAGAACTGCACACAGTACTCCAGGTGTGGACTCACCAGGGCCCTGTACAGCTGCAGAAGGACCTCTTTGCTTCTATACTCAATCCCTCTTGTTATGAAGGCCAGCATGCTATTAGCCTTCCTCACTACCTGCTGTACCTGCATGCTTACCTTCATTGACTAGTGTACAAGAACACCCAGA
>NC_057718.1:4219534-4254984 GCF_004010195.1 Chiloscyllium plagiosum | reverse complement strand
TTTACCTTCGTACCTCCTTTTTCCTCTGCGTATTTCCTTCTTAGTAATCCTCTGTTGCTCTTTAAAAGCTTCCCAGTCCTCAGTTTTCCCACTTATCTTAGCTATGTTATACTTTTTCTCTTTTAACTTTATATGTTTCTTTACTTCCCTCATCAGTCACGGCCGCCCATGCCTCCTCCTGGGATCTTTCTTCCTTTTAGGAATGAACTGATCCTGCAACTTCTGCATTATACACAGAAATATCCGCCATTGTTCCTCCACGGTCATCCCTGCTAAGGTATTGCACCATTGAACTTTGGCCAGCTCCTCCCTCATATCTCCATAATTCCCTTTATTCAACAGAAGTACTGTCACTTCCAATTGTACCCTCTCCCTCTCAAATTGCAGATTGAAGCTTATTGTATTATGGTCACTACTTCCCAATGGCTCCTTCACTTCGAGGTCTCTGACCAATTCTGGTTCGTTACACAATACCAGATCCAGAATTGCCTTCTCCCTGGTCGGCTCCATCACCAGCTGCTCTAAGAATCCATTTCTGAGGCACTCCACAAAGTCTCTTTCTTGTGGCCCAATACCATCCTGATTCTCCCAGTCTACCTGCATGTTAAAATCCCTCATAACAACTGTAGTGACACCTGATTTCAGCTCCTGATTTAACTTACATCTGACATCCAGACTACTGTTTGGGGGCCTGTAGATGACTCCCAAGAGGGTCTTTTTACCCTTGGTATTTTGAAGCTCTATCCACACTGAATATTGCCACATTTTGATGAGAAAGATACTGAAGCCTTCTTTATTTCATTTGAAAAATTGGCTGGGGAGATGGAGTGGTCAGAGAACCTTTGGGTAATGCTAGTTCAGACTAAGCTGGTCAGCAGAGCTAGTGAGATATATGCAGCGCTGTCAGATGAGGGGTCAAGAGATTATGCAGATGCCAAACAGGCTATTTTGAGTGCTTATGAATTGTTACCAGAGGTGTATAGATCGGGGTTCAGAAACATAAAGAAGGAACCAAGTCAGACTTTTGTTAAGTTCAAAAGAATTAAACATTTGGATGAACAGAAAGTTCAGGTAGTGAGAAGACGGCAGAGATGGCAGATGAATATGCATTGGTGTAAGGCAAACTTCCAGTAAGAATTTCATCCTGTGAGGGATAGAAGTTGGGAGGAGAGGAGATCCAACACTACTAAACAGAGTAGAGCACATTAGTAATAGTTTACCACAGGTGAGAATTGAAGCCCAAGAAGGCGAAAAGGAGATGAAGAGCTTCAGGTGTTTCAACTCGGTAAAGTGTCACAATCACATAAAGTCATAGTGCTTGTCGTTAAAGAAAGGCACTGTGGGAAAAGATGTGGTAAAAGAGGCTAAGCCAGTGGTTTTCATGGAAATAGTAAACAAATTCCAAGAAATTCGAGGAGCTGCTGGAGTGTGTACAGCCTATGCAGGGGTTGATTTTTGAGTTAGTACCCGATCTCTATGAAGACTTCATCCCTGTGGGTAAAGTTTACTCAGGAAGAACAGGGGGAGAAGTGAAAGAAGTTATAATGTTGAGAGATATGAGATCTAATCAGTCTCTAAACATTCTCTAATCAGAGGAGATGAATGTATTTGCACTCTTTTTGACATGTTAACTGAAAGAAGAATGGTAATTTGTCAGATAGATGGACAGAAATTTAGCGTTCCCCTGTGTAAGATCAGTTTGGAGAGCCCACTCAAGACTGGGGAAGTTACAATGGGAGTAATTGAAAGTGTCATTTCCAGGAATACCGTTTGTTTTGGGGAATGATTTAGCAGGATCCAAGATAGGAGTGACACCCTTTATTGTGGCGAAACCAAGGGAAGACCAGGGAACTGAGGAGCTAAGAGAAAAATACCCTGGAATTTTTCGAGACTGTGCAGTAACAAGGTCCCACTATCATAAGCCATAGTAAGAAGCAAAAACTAAAGAGAAAGATGAAGCAGTTGAGGTTCAGTCAGTGCACATCCTGTTTGATGTAATGGTGCTGGAAAAAGCTGAATAGGTAGAGGGTCAGGCAGAAGTGTTTAGTCCTGAAAGGTTAATGGAATAACAACAGAAAGACTAGACAATAGATGCATACTTAGTAAAGGAATCAGATTATATTCCTGACAGTATTATCCTGAGATGAAAATTGAGACCACGACAGGTTAGTGCAGAGGAGAATTGGGTGGAAGTGCACCAGGTTGTATTGCAGGTAGCGTACAGTCAGGAAATGTTGCGAGTTGCGCATAAATTACCAGAAGGAGGTCACCTAGGTGTGAAGAAGACAAGGGTAAGATACAAAAGCATTTCTATTGGCCTGGACTGCACAAGGATGTGGTTACGTTCTGCCGTATGTGTTATATGTGCCAAATAGTAGGTAAGCCAGAGGCAGTAATAAAACCACCACATTTGTCGACAATTCCTGTGTTATAATTGATTGTGTAGGTCCCCTCCGGAAAACTAAAAGTGGGAACCAGTGCTTGCTAACCGTAATGGATGTGTCGACCAGATTTCCGGAGGCAATTCAATTTGGAGTGCTTAGCTGACCATACAGCACTTTTAATCAAGTTGTACCATCCTGAATCCCAGGGAGCTTTGGAAAGGTGGCATCAGACCCTGAAGACCATGTTAAGAGCGTACTGTCAGGATTACCCAAATGATTGGGGTAAAGTATCCCAGTTTGCCAGTTGAGCTGCCCCAAATGAATTAAGTCAGTTTACTCTCTTTGAGTTAATTTTGGACATGAAGTGAGAGGGACTTTGAAATTAATTAAAGAAAAATTAACAGGACCATAGTTAGAGATCTCACGCTTGCATTATGTATCTGAGTTGAGGGAGAGATTAAATTGAGTAGGTGCATTAGCTAAACAGCAGCAGAAGAGGTCATAGCATAGAATGAAGCAGATGGCAAATAAGACATCTAAAATTTGGACATTTTCCCATGGGGACAACATATTAAGATTGTTACTAGTAGGAGAAAAAATCAAATTGAGAAAATATCAAATTGAGAAAACATATTAAGTCAGGTAAAGTATCTGGTAAAGATGCCAGACAGAAAGAAAACGTATCAAGTATGTGATGTGAATATATTGAAACCTTATTATGATAGACACGGAGCTGGAAAAACAGGTGTTAGTTACAACCCTGCAGAGTAAGGAATCAAATCCAGATATCATGAAGTTTGATGTGCCTTAAATAATGAGCAAGTCTTTGAGGAGTGGGATAGATTAGTGAACTGTCTGTCTCATGAGCAAAGAGCTTGGTTGAAAGGTTTATTGCAGCAATATGATGACATATGCAAGAATTAGATAGGGAGGACTAATACTGATGTACATGAGGTGGAAGTTGGGAATGCTGGTCCAATAAAACAACACTCCTACAGAATTAATCCTTTCAAAAACACACAGGTCTAGAAGGAAGTGAATGTGATGCTCAACGAAGATATCATCGAACCTGGGTCAGAAAGGTAGAAGTTAGCCGATCATGTTAGTTCCGAAACCTGACAGGACTTAATGATTTTGTGTGTCCTAACGGAAAGTTAATGCCGTAACAAAATCAGACTCATATCCAATGCCATGATTGAAGGACTGTATAGAGAACATTGGACAAGCCAGTTACATCACAATGTTTGACTTATTACGTGGTTATTGGCAGGTACCTTTATCAGAGAGAGCAAAAGAAGTTTCCATGTTTGTCACCCCAAATGGGCTATTTCAATTCAAAGTGATGCCTTTTGGAATTAAGAGCACACCAGTCACATTCCAAAGACTCATGAACAGAGTTATGGCTGGATGAAAGAAAACTGTGCAGTTTATCTGGATGGTGTAGTGATCTTTCGTGAGTCATGGAAAGATGACGTGGTACAGTTGGCAGAGCTCTTTCAACAACTATGAGCAGGAAATCTGGTAGTAAAGTTAAAGCAAACAGACTTCTCAAATCAGAGGTGACGTTCTTGGGACATAACATGGGACATGGAAGGCTGACTCCAAGGAATGTGAAGGTGAAAGCCATCAAGGAATTTCCACGGTCATCCTCAAAGAAAGAGGTGCTTTGATTTTTGGGACAAAGCGGATTCTACTAGGTGTTTGTTCCAACCTTCAGCAGCATGGTGGCACAGCTAACAGATTTACGAATGAAGAACACAAAATTTCGGTGGCGGGAACAATGCCAGGAGACATTTGACAATTTAAAAGCAGTGTTAACACTGCACAAATTGAAGCTACACCAATTTTTTTGAAACCCTTCAAAGTTACAATTGATGCCCTCGATATAGGAGTTGAATCTGTGCTGCTAAAGGAAGATGATGATTGATTTGAATGGCCAGTTGAATTGTTTTCAAAGAAACTCAACACTCACCTGAGAAAATACTCCACCACTGAAAGAGAATTATTGAGCTTGGTACTGGCCTGACAATATTTTAATGTTTCTTTGAAGAACAATGTGTCGGAGACAGTTATGTACATGGATCACAATCCTCTTACATGTTTGGAATGATTTAAAGAAAAAAGGGACTATTTCATCGGAATCTTATGTTACGTACTTTTTATTCACATATTGTATATGTTGGGGGGGGGGGGGGTCATCAAAATGCAGATGCGCTATCACAGATTTAATGGAAAATATGGATAAAATTGGACAGATTCTGATGTTATATGTCTGCACGCAGAAATTAACATAAGCTTAGATTAATGACACATGTTCTTCAGTGAACTGAAGAGAAATCATTGAGTTTTTATGGTGACTCTCAAGCGGAGATCATCACACTGATCCCACAGTGAGTGGATCCAGAGTGTGAGCCAGACTCCCTGAATCTGCTTCAAACCAGTGAAAGGCATTAGACAGGGAGCATCAAGGAAAAGCATGTGGCCACCAGCCACAAGGACTATCTCAGAGAACTCTGGGAAATGGGATCAGTCAACTGCTTTCCCAGTCTTCCCCTCTATCCATCACATCCATGTTTATTCTGTCTTTGCCTGTCTAGCGATATATGCAAGAGGAGTTTATAACAGAGTTAGAATTTTAAACAGTAGAGCGATATGTTGAAGATTTGTAAGTGTTCATGAGTTGGTGTAGTCCATTCATCTGCAATGAGTAGTGATTCTTGTGATGTTCTGGCCACTGGTCAGTGCTCTCTGTGATTTTGGTTCCAAAATAGAGATAAAAGTGGGATTTGCGTGCTTCTTAAAATCGTGACCGTTTGTGATGCCTCCTGGGTGGGTCATGATTTCTAGAGCAATACCAGGGAAGAGGAATAAGGTTAGGGGGCTTGGCCAGGAATGATTTAAAAGAGAAGCAATGAGGATTTGGGTGTGTTATTAGTGAACAAAGCAAGTGAAGGAAGGCGTAAGGTTTGCTTCTGCATTGAAGCCTTGGTTCTAGAACTGGCAAAAGATTTCCTACACATTACAGTGTTTTCATTGATAGCCTTCAAGGAGTTTTCCAAACGCAGGTTAATTGAATTGGTGAATGAACCAAAGGTACCTTTACCTGACAGAGCTGAGAAGGTGCAGACACTTGAGGAACTGGCATGGCACTTTGTTTTAGAGGAAATAAACTGGAAAGGAGGTGATCTGGGGAGAGAAACATTGGAATCCAGTGATACTGAGATCCTCTTATAGCAGCTTGGGTCTGAGGAGAGATGTGAAATGAAAGCACAAGGTGCTGGAGAAACTCTACAGGTCTGGCAGCATCTGTTTTTAGAGAAAGCGAGTTAACATTTCCCACTCTTCTTGCCTGCCATAGGGGTATCAGAGGAATTTACAGCTTAATGATCATCAACTCATCAACTTTCCCCTCTTACCCTAAACCTATCCCCTTTAGTTCTGGACTCCCCAACCCCAGGGAAAAGACTTTGTCTATTTATCCTATCCATGCCCCTCATAATTTTGTAAACCTCTATAAGGTCACCCCTCAGCCTCCGACCCTCAAGGGAAAACAACCCCAGCCTGTTCAGCCTTTCCCTGTAGCTCAGATCCTCCAACTCTGGCAACATCCTTGTAAATCTTTTCCCAAAATGCAGCACCTCGCATTTATCTGAATTAAACTCCATCTGCCACTTCTCAGCCCATTGGCCAATCTGGTCCAGTTCCTGTTGTAATCTGAGGTAACCCCTTTCGCTGTCCACTACACCTCCAATTTTGGTGATATTGCAAACTCACTAACTGTACCTCTTATGCTCGCATCCAACTCATTTATGTAAATGACAAAAAGTAGAGGGCCCAGCACCGATCCTTGTGGCACTCCACTGATCACAGGCCTCCAGTCTGAAGAACAGCCCTCCACCACCACCCTCTATCTTCTACCTTTGAGCCAGTTCTGTATCCAAGTGGCTAGTTTTCCCTATATTCCATGAGATCTAACTTTGCTAATCAGTCTCCCATGGGGAACCTTGTTGACCGCCTTACTGAAGTCCATATAGATCACATCTACTGCTCTGCCCTCATCAATCTTCTTTGTTACTTCTTCAAAGAACTCAATCAAGTTTGTAAGATATGATTTCCTACGCACAAAGCCATGTTGACTATTGCGAGTCAGTCCTTGCCTTTCCAAATACATGTACATCCTGTCCCTCAGGATTCCCTCCAACAACTTGCCCACCACCGAGGTCAGGCTCACTGGTCTATGGTTCACTGACTTGTCTTTACCACCCTTCTTAAACAGTGGCACCACGTTTGCCAACCTCCAGTCTTCTGGCATCTCACCTGTGACTATCGATGATACAAATATCTCAGCAAGAGGCCCAGCAATCACTTCTCTAGCTTCCCACAGAGTTCTTGGGTACACCTGATCAGGTCCTGGGGATTTATCCACCTTTAACCCTTTCAAGACATCCAGCACTTCCTCCTATGTAAAATCTGGACATTTTGGAAGATGTCACCATCTATTTCCCTACGGTCTATATCTTCATATCCTTTTCCACAGTAAATACTGATGCAAAACAGAAACAGCATTTGACCAGTAGTGAAACATGTTGATTTGAAATGATAGAATGGTTGTGCTAATGTCACTGTAAAGCGAAGTCCTACAGAATATCCACTGAAGACACTGAAGGGCCATAAAGTACAGAGCAAGATCAAGGTAATCAGTCTGGTGACTGGACATTTTGAAATAAAAAGAGGGTGACATTTCATCATGATAAGCATCTGCTGTTCAGAATGAAGAGGCAACAGAGCCAAGGATTTCATCAGGATTTCCAGAGATAAGGCTATCAATGATTCCATCTGAGGTTAGAGGACAGATGGACTTAGTCCTGGTCAAGTTTGAGTTTGCAGCATTGTAAGATCCCGGGTCAAATGATGAAATGGTTTCCCTGGAGCTGATTTTGAGTTTCATTGAAACAGTGTTTGAGGTTGAGGTCAGAGTGGGAGTGAGAATTAAAATGAGAGTGAGTGGAAGCACAGCACTGATGGAGGATGTGAGCCTCCACACAACAGGCTACTGGGTATCTGTCTGATCCTCTGTATCATCTCCCATGTCTTGCTGACAGTGCATTGAGGGTAACAATGTGCTTCGTTACTGGAACCTTTTTGTCAACAGATCTCCCCCAGCTTCTTGTCCTCACAAACTTCTCTCCCCCTCCCTGATACCTCTGGTGACTGATGAAAGCCCACAAGTTGGATGAATTGATGTGTGCTGCCTCTCCTTTCTGGACTCCACAATGATCCACTTGGTATTCCCTCTCCATCAGAGTGCTCCATACGGCACAACATTCTTGAGCAAGGTCCACCAAGAAGACATGCTTCAGATTAAGGAGATGAGGACAATGAGATATCACTGACACATTCTCCCCTTGTGTCAAAGGCCATCTGTCAAATGGCTGCCTTGGAGTTCCCACACTGAGAGTGGGCCTTGCTGAACCAGTTAGAGTCCCTGAAGCAGCTAGCTCCCTCCCTCAGGGGGCTGCAGCCCAAAGCCCACTGTCCTTCATGAGTGGAGAAACGCAGAATATCGTGCACCTTACTGAGGAGTGTCCCCCAGACAAACAGACTCACCACAACCACCCCCAGCAAATCAGGAGGGATCATTGGGGTCTAGAGATTTTCATTTACCAAGTGATAAATTGAAACATTCCAACAACAATTAGCCGATAAGAACTGTCTTCACCGTGAAATTTACAATTGCTGATTTTATCTATTGTAAACAATGTGAAGTTTGAGTAAAAAAAATTCTCGGCATTGAAAAAAAATGGAGCCATTTGGTAAAATTGTAACATAAATAATGTACTGTGATCCCTAATCCCAGCCTGTCCATCAACCACACAATCAGAGATCAGTTAGTATCATGTAAACAGGAGTTACCTGTTACAGTCAGCTGGGTTCCATTCCCTCTGATATCTCTCCAAATTTCACAGAAATAGAGACCACTGTCACTGGGCTGCATGTTTGTGATGGTTAGAATGAAGCTGTTACTGTAGGTGTGTCTGGAAGACTGGAATCGCTTAGTGAATCCTGAGCTCTGTTGTGTGTTGTTCCTCGTGTCATGTTTTAAAACCAACTTCTTGTTATTCCCTGGTTGTTTCAGATACCAGTGAACTTCTGTGTCTTTCACTGTGGCATTCTTCATGGTGCACTGTAACCGGGCAGTGTGACCCTTGGTGACACATTTCACACTCGGAGACTGGAGAAGGATTGGGTCATTTGCACCTTTAAGAGAAAATGTGTGAATAAATTAAAATTAGTCTTAAGCCTGTTAAATATCTCAAACATTTAATGAAAACACGTCAGTTCAAGTTACCTTTGGTAATATCTCGACGTATTATCAAGCAGCCTGATCTGGAAGACTCAAGGATTACTTTAATTTGAAGATTAAGATGCAATGTTCAGCTTCCTCCTCATTCACAAACTTGTTGCTTCTCCCTCCCTGATCCCCAGTTACTGCAGAATCCTCCCAGTCTTCTCCCCACATTACCTTCCTATTTCCTAATGACTCAGTCCCTGTTTATTTCTTTTCCACAATCTCCCTGAGCTTCCTTCATCCTTTATAATGCAGCTCACAGAACTAGAGGTTTCTTCAAACCCACTATTATCAAAATCCTCCTCAAACAACTCCCCAGATTCATTTGCATCTCCACTGCTGCTGCAGATAACTCTTCATCTAATCTCCAATCCTACTGCTTCCAAAACAATCTTTTCAAATCCATCCAGTTCAGCTCCCAGCTCACAGCCTTGAGCTTGGATCCTGCTCATCCATTTCTGGAGTCTCTTGCTGGCTCCCAATTCACTGAATTGATCTTCCATCCTCAGATTGTGATTTCCCCAGAGCTTTGTCCTACCCAATCTCTCCAACCTCATCCAGATCTAAAACCTCACAGTTCCTTGCTGCTCCAAAGCTCTTTTCTTTCCCACTCCGAAGTCTCCACTGGTACTCAAGTCTTCAGCTGCCTGAGGCTCTTCTCCAGAACCTGTTCCCCTAATCAGATTTCCCTCCAATTTCCAAATCTTTCTAAACCCAACATTTTGACCAACATGTCTGTCATTTCTCCTCATGTTTGACTTGATGCCTCTGTTGGATTTTGCCCAATGTCTATTTTTGTGAAACACTTTGAGAGCAATTTTGTTAGTCTTGTTACGAAGTTGAAAGCGTGTACTGTACCTTTAAGAGAGAGTGAATGCTGTTCTGTACTGAGAGCTGACAAGGACCCGTCATATGACTAGATAGCAGTCTCTATGGATGTTGAAAATATGTAAAATTTGGCTGTGAAATGGATACCTGAGTTGATTGCTCTTTTGACAACAATCCGAATTGAACAAATCAGTTTAAATTATGCCCCGGGATACTAAAACTTAATTGCGATTGAATTTATTGTTTTGCCAACCTCAGACCAATGAGACAATACAACGTTGGGGATTTAAAAAAGGCAGGCATTATGAAAATTGGAATAGCAACTGCCATCAACACAGATCCAAGAAATTAGGAGACACTCTGTATTGAAGGTTTCTTTTCAGAGGAAACATATTCACAGGAAAAAGAAAGAAAACAACCCAGCTGGAAGAGAACAGATACTGAAAACAACAGGAGCTGTGTGGTTTTGAAATTAAGTTGATGTAATTTTAACGTATGTCTTATTGGAATAGTATGTTGTTATAGAGTTGGAGGCAGGTAATACGCTATTAAGAGAAGGGGGATAGAGTTGTTAATAGTTGTTGTTTAATGTCCACTTTTAGAGATAAAGAATAAATTGATATTATTTTCGTTAAATACTGGAATTTGGAATTCTCTAACTCATATTTAACAGATTAAGCGACAAGTTGAGCTTTTCTAGATGTTTGTTTTAATTAACAGAGGGGTTTGCTGCTGTGTCGTAACAGTTTGGGGCTTGGCTGTAAGATTTGAACAGGTTTAGACAGATCCAGTCTGAAGTTTGGACGATTTGAACTGATTTGGTTTACCAAAGATCTGAGCAGATTTAAACGCTTGCTGATTAGTGTCCAAGATCTTTAAACAAATCTTCGGTGAGATAATTTGTTTATTTTCGGTTACTTGTGGTTGGGTAAATTAAAAATGGGAGAAATGGCTCTTAATATTACTAAAGAAGTTCTGGGGTTTGAAGATGCTTGCTAAATTTGCCAAGAAAGTTTAGGAAATCAAGGGAAGGGCATACTTTTAGAAGTAGCAATTAGAATTGGGTTTAACCAGGGACAAAAGGAGAGCTGAAATTGTACTGGAGTTAGTCAAGCACTTAGCTGTATCAGTGGAACAGACAAGTGCAGTAAAGTTAGAAAAACTTAAATTGAAATTGAGGGAAACGGAGTTAGAAGATAAAGAAAGGGAAAGAAGAACCATAAGAGAAGAAAGAAAGAGAGAAAGAGACAGAGAAGAAAAAGAAAGGGAGAGAGGAAAAAGATAAAAAGTGAGGAAAAAGAAAGAGAAGAGAAAGATAAAAAGTGAGGAAAAAAGAGAGAGAAGGTTCTTAGCTGAGCAAAGAGAGAGAGAGAGAAGGAGAAAATGAAAAAGAGAGAGAATTTGAACTTCAGAAGTTGTGAATTTGCCAGGAAAGTCAAGTTAACAAGGTAAAAACAATGACTGCAGATGCTGGAAACCATTTTCTGGAGTAGAGTGGTGCTGGAAAAGCACAGCAGTTCAGGCAGCATCCGAGGAGCAGGAAAATTCGACGGTTCGGGCAAAAGCTCTTCATTCCTGATGAAGGGCTTTTGCCCGAAATGTTGGATTTTCCTGCTCTTTGGATGCTGCCTGAACTGCTGTGGTTTTTCAGCACCACTCTACTCCAAAGTCAAGTTAACAGGATGGAGATGAAGAGAGAAGGTAGTGATGTATACAAATATGTTGAAATATTGCCGCATTTTGATGAGAAAGTGATCAAAACCTTCTTTATTTCATTTGAAAAATTGGCTGGGGAGATGGAGTGGTCAGAGAAGATTTGTGTAATGCTCACCGTGGGCGGCACGGTGGCACAGTGGTTAGCACTGCTGCCTCACAGCGCCAGAGACCCGGGTTCATTTTCCGCCTCAGGCGACTGACTGTGTGGAGTTTGCACGTTCTCCCCGTGTCTGCGTGGGTTTCCTCCGGGTGCTCCGGTTTCCTCCCACAGTCCAAAGATGTGCAGGTCAGGTGAATTGGCCATACTAAATTGCCCGTAGTGTTAGGTAAGGGGTAAATGTAGGGGTATGGGTGGGTTGTGCTTCGGCGGGTCGGTGTGGACTTGTTGGGCCGAAGGGCCTGTTTCCACACTGTAATGTAATGTAATCTAATTCAGACTAAGCTGGCTGGCTTGCTAAGTGACGTATATGCAGTGCTGTCAGATGAGGGGTCAAGAGATTATGCAGATGCCAAACAGGGTATTTTGAGTGCTTATGATTTAATACCAGAGGTGTATAGATAGGGGTTCAGAAACATAAAGAAGGTACCAGGTCAGTCCTTTGTTAAGTTTGAAAGAATTAAACATAGTCATTTTGATAGATGGATGCAGGTCTTAAAAATAGATAAGACCTATGAGGCTCTAAGGAAGATTATTCTGCAGGGGAATTGAAAAACTCACTTCCAGAGATGATAAGAATTAATTTGGATGAACAGAAAGTTCAGGTAGTGAGAAGAGTGGCAGAGATGGCAGATGAATACGCATTGCTGCATAAGGCAAGCTTCTGGCAAGAATTTCATCCTGTGAGGGATAGAAGTTGGGAGAAGGGGAGATCCGGCACTACAAAACCAAGATTAGAGCACACTGGTAATAGTTTACCACAGGTGAGAAATGAAGCCCAAGAGGGTGATAAGGAGGTGAAAGGCTTCAGGTGTTTTGACTGTGCTACAGTGGGACACATACATTCACAGTGCTGGTGGTTAAAGAAAGGCACTGAGGGAAAAGATGTGGTAAAAGAGGCTAAGCCAGTGGCATTAGTGGAAATAGTAAAGGAAACCTGAAGAAGAGCAGAGGAGCTACAGGAGCCTTGGCAGAGGCTGGATATTGAGTTATTACCCTATCTCTCAAAAGACTTCACCTCTGTGTAAAGTTTACTCAGGAAGAGTAGGGGAATAGGGCAAGAAGTTACAATTTTGAGAGATAGCGGATCTAATCAGTCTTTAATCTTAAGAGATGAACGTAGTTGCCCCCTTTCTGACATGTTATCTGAGAGTGTGGTAATTTGTGGAATAGATGGGCAGAAATTTAGCATTCCCCTGTGAAAGATCAGGCTGGAGAGCCAACTCAAGGCTGGGGTGGGGAAGTAACAGTGGAAGTGATTGACACAGTGTCAGTTCCAGGAATACAGTTGGTTCTTGGGAACAATTTAGCAGGATTCAAGGTGGGAGTGACATCCCTTGTTGTGGAGAAGCCAAAGGAAGACCAGGGAACTGAGGAATTTAAAGAAAAATACCCTAGGATTTTCCTAGACTGTGTAATAACGAGATCCCACTATCATAAGCCACAGTAAGAAGCAAAAACTAAAGAGAAAGATGAAGTAGTTGAGGTTCAGTTAGTGCATGCTCTGTTTGATGTAATGGTGCAGGAAAAACCTGGACAAGCAGAGTCAGGCAGAAGTATTAATTCTGAAAGGCTAATTTGCTTACAACAGAAAGACGAGATAATAAAAGATTTTATATATATATATATATATATATATATATATATTAGATGCATACTCAGAAAAGGAATCAGAATGTATTCCTGAGGGTTATTATCTTAAAGATAAAACCCAAAGATGAAAATGGAGATCGTGGCAGGTTGGTACAGAGGAGAGATGGGTAGAAGTTCACCAGATTGTGTTGCTGGTAGCATACAGACAAGAAGTGATTTGGAAAGCGCACAAATTACCAGAAGGAGGTCACTGAGGTGTGAGGAAGACTCAGGCTAAGGTATGAAAGCATTTCTATTGGCCTGGAATGTACAAGAATATGGTTAAATTTTGCCGAACATGTCATACATGCCAAATGGTAGGCAACTCACAGGCAGTAATAAAACCAGCACCTTTGTTGCCAATTCCTGCATTTGAAGAACATAGAACATAGAAGAATACAGCGCAGTACAGGCCCTTCGGCCCTCGATGTTGCGCCGATCCAAGCCCACCTAACCTACACTAGCCCACTATCCTCCATATGCCTATCCAATGCCCGCTTAAATGCCCATAATGAGGGAGAGTCCACCACTGCTACTGGCAGGGCATTCCATGAACTCACGACTTGCTGAGTAAAGAACCTACCCCTAACATCTGTCCTATACCTACCCCCCCTTAATTTAAAGCTATGCCCCCTTGTAACTTTTCATGCGGGTTATGATTGAATGTGTAGGCCCCCTCTGGAAAACTAAAATTTGGAACCAGTACTTGCTAACCATAATGGATGTGTCTACCAGATTTCTGGAGGCAATTCCATTACAGAATATAAATGCGAAAAAGGTGGTAGAGGAGTTAGTATCTTTTTTCATGTGGTGTGGGCTACCCAGAGAGATTAGGCCAGACCAAGGGTCAAATCTTATGCTTGGCTGTTTAATGAAATCATGCTTAGCTTAGGCATGTCGCACTTTTAATCGCGTGCGTACAATCCTGAATCCCAGGGAGCTTTGGAAAGATGGCATCAGACCCTGAGGATTACTCAAATGATTGGGATAAAGGTATCCCATTCGTATTGTTTGCCATTAGAGATGCCCCAAATGAATTGACTCAGTTTGCTCCCTTTGAGTTAATATTTGGACATGAAGTGCGAGGTCCTTTGAAATTATTTAAAGAAAACATTACAGGACCGAAATTGGAGATCTTACACTTGGATTATGTATCTGAGGTGAGGGAGACATTAAATCAGGTAAGAGAGTGAACTAAACTGCAGCAGAAGAGGGTGCAGCATAGAATGAAGCAGGTGGCAAATAAAATTTTGAAAACTCAGACATTTTCCCATGGAGATGATATGTTAGTTGTGTACCAGCAGTAGATAAAGATGCCGGAGAGGAAAAATCTATATTGGGTATGTCGTAAAAGACGTTGAAACTTTAGGGTAATAGACAGGAAACTGGAGAAGCAGGTTTTAGTTACTGCCACACAGAGAGGAATCAAATCCAGATGTCATGGAGTTTGATGTGTCTCAAAATATGTTAAATAATGAGCAAGTCTTTGAGGAGTGGCATTGATTAGTGAACTGTCTATCTCAGGAGCAAAGAGCCCAGTTTGTTGCAGCAGTATGAGGACGTATGCAGGAATGGGGAGGACTAATATTGTTGGGCATGAGGTGAAAGAAGGGAATGTTGTTCCAATAAAACAACACCAATTCAGACTTAATCCTTTCAAAGCCACACAGGTCTAGGAGCAAGTGAACAAAGATGTCATCAAACCCGAATCAGAGGGATTAAAGATAGCCGCTCGTCTTAGTTTGCAAACCTGACTGGACTCAATGATTTTGTGTGGACTATCAGAAAATCTATGCTGTAACAAAATTGGACTCATACCCAATACCACAATTGGAGGGCTGTAACGAGAACATTGAACAAGCCAGTTACATCACAACATTTGACTTACTGCATGGAAATTGGCAGGTACCTTTATTAGAAAGAGCAAAAGAAGTTTCCATGTTTGTCACCTCAAATGGGCTATATCAATTCAAAGCGATGCCTTTTGGAATGAAGAACACACCAGCCACATTCCAAAGTCTCATGAACAGAGTTGTGGCTGGATGAAAGTAAACTGTGCTGTTTAGCTGGATGATGTAGCGATCGTTAGTGAGTCATGGAAAGATCGCGTAGTACAACAAGCAGAGCTTTTTGAACGATTACGAGAAGCAAAACAGGTAATAAACTTAAAGAAAACAGAATTCGCGAAGGCAGAGGTGACATTCTTGGGACATAACATGGGTCATGGAAGGCTGACCCCAAGGAATATGAAGATGAAAGCCATTGAGGAATTTCCACAACCATCCTCAAAGAAAAAGGTGCTTCGATTTTTGGGGCAAAGCGGATTTTACCGGATGTGTGTTCCAATCTACAGCAGCATGGTGGCACCGCTAACAGATTTACTAATGAACACAAATTTTTGGTGGCGGGAACAATGCCAGGAGGCATTTGACAATTTAAAAGTAGTATTAACCACGGCACCAGTTTTAGCTACACCAAATTTTTTAAAACCCTTCAAAGTTGCATTTGATGCTAGCGATATAAGAGTTGGAGCTGTACTGCTACAGGAAGTCGATGATGGAATTGAATGGCCAGTTAGATACTTTTCAAAGAAATTTGACATTCACAGAGAAAATAATGTACCACTGAAAGAGGATTATTGAGTTTGGTACTGGCCTTACAACATTTTAATGTTTATGTGATGAACAATGTGTCGGAGCCAGATGTGTACATGGATCACAATCCTCTAACATTCTTGGAATGATTTAAAGTCAAAACTGTGAGACTGTTTCATTGGAGTCTTATATTACAGACTTTTAATTTACATATTGTAAATGTTGTAGATCATAACAATGTGATAGCAGATGCGTTATCGCAGATTTAAAGGAAAAAGTATAGGTCAAATTGGACAGATTGCAGCATGTATGTGTGCAGAAATTTTTATGAACTTAGAATAATGACCCATGTACTTCCGTGAATTGAGGAGAAATCATTGAGTCTTCACGATGACTCTCAAGGGGACATCCATCACACTGATCCAACAGTGAGTGGATCCAGAGTGTAAGGCAGACTCCCTGAATCTGCTTGAAACCAGTGAAAGTCATTAGAGAGCGAACATCAAGGAACAGCATGTCCCCCCCCCCCAGTCACAAGGACTATCTCAGAGAACTCTTGGAAATGGGACCAGCCAACTGCTTTCCCAGTCTTCCCCTCCATCCATCACATCCATGTTTATTCTGTCTTTGCCTATCTAGCGATGTATGCAAGAGGTGTTTAAAACAGAGTTAGAATATTAAACAGTAGAGCGATATGTTGAAGGTGGGCAGTACGGTGGCACAGTGGTTAGCACTGCGGCCTCGCAGCGCCAGAGACCTGGGTTCAATTCCCGCCTCAGGCGACTGACTGTGTGGAGTTTGCACGTTCTCCCCGTGTCTGCGTGGGTTTCCTCCGGGTGCTCCGGTTTCCTCCCACAATCCAAAAATGTGCAGGTCAGGTGAATTGGCCATGCTAAATTGCCCGTAGTGTTAGATAAGGGGCAAATGTAGGGATATGGGTGGGTTGCGCTTCGGCGGGTCGGTGTGGACTTGTTGGGCCGAAGGGCCTGTTTCCACACTGTAAAGTAATCTAATCTAATGTTTGTAAGTGTTTATGGGTAGCTGCCATCCATTCATCTGCAATGAGTAGTGATTCTCGTGATGTTCTGGCACCTGCCGAGTGCTCTCTGTGAATTTGGTTCCAAAAAAGAGGTAAAAGTGGGATTTGCGTGCTTCTTAAAATCGTGACCATTTGTGATGCCTCCTGGATTAGTGTGTCATGATTTCTAGAGCAATACCAGGGAAGAGGAATAAGGTTAGGGGGCTTGGCCAGGAATGATTTAAAAGAGAAGCAATGAGGATTTGGGTGTGTTATTAGTGAACAAAGCAAGTGAAGGAAGGCGTAAGGTTTGCTTCTGCATTGAAGTCTTGGCTCTGGAACTGGCAAAAGATTTCCTACACATTACAGTGTTTTCAATGATAGTCTTCAAGGAACTTTCCAAACCCACATTGATTGAATTGGTGAATGAACCAAAGGCACCTTTACCTGACAGAGCTGAGAAGGTGCAGGCATTTGAGGAACTGGCATGGCACTTTATTTTAGAGAAAATAAACTGGAAAGGAGGTGATCTGGTGAGAGAAACGTTGGAATCCAGTGATACTGAGATCCTCTTATAGCAGCTTGAATCTGACGAAAGATGTGAAATGAAAGCACAAGGTGCTGGAGAAACTCCACAGGTCTGGCAGCATCTGTTTTTAGAGAAAGCGAGTTAACATTTCCCACTCTTCCTGCCTGCCATAGGGGTATCAGAGGGATTTACAGCTTAATGATCATCAACACATTTGGCCTCATTATGAATTTATCTTCCTTGGCCATTGGTCCTGGAGTGGGACTTGATCCAAGGGTGTCTGATTCAGATGCAAGGACTCATTGTGTATTTAGGCTCAACTTGTATCAGCCCTTTGTTCCCGTCCAGTTGGAGTTCTGTGGCAGTTGCAATCATCATGTTATTAAAAAGGACAGAGAGCCATTGAGGACGATGCAAAATAGCTCTGCCAGCATGAAAACAGATCCATGAAGTTATTTGTAACACGGAAAGATAATAGACAATAGAATTATCAATAGACAATAGGTTTAGGAGTAGGCCATTCTGCCCTTTGAGCCTGCACCACCATTCAATATGATCATGGCTGATCATCCTTAATCAGTATCCTGTTCCTGCCTTATCTCCATAACCCTTGATTCCACAATCCTTGAGAGCTCTATCCAATTCTTTCTTAAATGAATCCAGAGACTGGGCGTCCACTGCCCTCTGGGGCAGAGCATTTCACACAGCCACCACTCTCTGGGTGAAGAAGTTTCTCCTCATCTCAGTCATAAAGAAGTTCAGGGAATGAAGAAGTTCAGGGAATTCTTACATCACCATGCCGTTATGATCCCAGCAGGTGACAACTCTGGATAAGACAGAACTCAAAATGAAATCGGGCCCAATAGATTGTGTTTCTTTTAGCTGAATTGTTGGTAATTCTCTGAATCAAGACACACAAGCCTGTTGATTGTCTTTTCAACAACAAATAGGAATTTATTTCACAATATAAAAGAAAAATGACAATAAATCAATTCAATTTTTTATCGAAATGTAGAAAACAGTTTAAAAGATCTAA
The DNA here is from genome assembly GCF_004010195.1 of Chiloscyllium plagiosum. Classification (NCBI taxonomy): domain Eukaryota; kingdom Metazoa; phylum Chordata; class Chondrichthyes; order Orectolobiformes; family Hemiscylliidae; genus Chiloscyllium; species Chiloscyllium plagiosum. Next base: position 4,236,741 of record NC_057718.1, on the reverse strand, counting down.
AATCCAGAGTAAAGCAAATTCTGATTTGTTAATATCCTTAAGGGAAAGAAACAGCCACCCTTACCAGGCCTGGCATACATGTGACTCCAGGCCCACATCAATGTGGTTGACTCTAAACTGCCCTCTGCCCTCATTTGACTGGGTATTTAGTGCTGGCCAAGCCAGCCCAATGCTCTCATCCCATGATTTAAATAAAAATCCCCTCCCCACTCCTTGACTTGCTCCCCTCTTTGAGGAGAAAGTGAGAACTGCAGATACTGGAGATCAGATTTTGCCTGAAACATTGATTCTCCTGCTCCTCGGATGTTGCCTGACCTTTTGCTTTTCTAGCACTACAGTCTCAACTCTTGCTCTCCTCTTCCTGCACTCCACATTGGAACCCTTTCCCACCTGGCACACTTGCACCTGTCACCCTAACCCTGTCCTAGTTGGTATCCTGCTGAGCTGGCACTCATCCCTGGCATCCTATTTACTCCATCCCTATACCAGTCTGCCTCCCTACCCTCCCAACACTGAACCCTCACACTTACCTGACATCCTTAAATTTTAACAACAACTGCTAAAGTGACTGCCTGTGATTCTTTAAATTTCGACCTCACATTGCATTGAAGGTTTCCTTTTAATTGCAGAAGGTGGCAGTTGACAGCTGTTTGCCTTCCTGTGATATTCTGTGCTCCACAAAAACTGTCAGAATAGAAATACGGCTCTACATTTCTGAAGGAGTCCTGATTCCAGATATGTGACCAGTAACAGCTCCATCTGACAATCAGAAAGCCGCAGCTCAGTGACACCAATACCTTAATTTATGAGATTTGGGGAAAGTCTTTGTGAAACGGAGTGGTAATTGGAGAGAGATTGCCACTCAGTGGAAATTCCAACCCGTTGAGATTAGACTTTTTGCATTTATGGTGTCCCTGACTTCTCTTGTCAGCCATGGTTGCCTCATCCTTCCCTTAGTATGTTCCTTCTTCCTTGGGATGAATTTCTGCTGTGCCTCCCAAATTACACCCAGAAACACCTGCTATTGCAGTTCCGCTGTCTTCCCTGCTGGACTCCCTTCCAATCAACTCTGGCCAGCTCCTCCCTCATGTCTTTGTCTTAATCTTTGCTCAATTGTAAACCTGTTACATGTGATTCAATTATCTCCTTTTCAAACTGCCATGTGAATTCGATCATCTCACGGTCACCGGTTCCTTGGGATTCTTTGACCTTAAACTCCTGAATCAACTCTCATTACATCTGTACTACACCGTCTGAGAGACACAGGAATGAGGGCTTGAGGGCTGCAACAATTGGGAGGATCCACTTCGGGGCCAGGGTGGAGTTGAGGATGGGGAATAGTAAATGGTTTCCTGTCGTGGATGGGCTGAATCTCCAAACGAAGAGCAGGGTGAGCTCAGCCAGGATCACTGCAGCTCCCGCTAGCCCTAAGGTGCAAACATCAATGACCTTTCCTCCATCAATAGGTCAGAAATGGGAATGTTCACCAATGATTGTACAATGTTCAGCACCATTTGCGACTCCTCTGACACTGAAGCAGTCCATGTTGAAATGCAGCAAGGTTTGGACAATATCCAGGTTTGGGCTGACGTGTGATAAGTAAAACTGACAGGCAGTGAGCCCCATCTCGAATAAGAGGCAATCTCATTGTTGTTCCTTAACATTCAAAGGTATCACCATGACACAATCCCGCACTATCAATATCGAGGAGTTATCAATGACACAGAAATGTATCTGCACTCATCATATAAACACAGGGGCTACGAGAGCAGGTCAGAGCCTAGGTATCCTGCAGTAAGTAACTGATCTGACTCCTCAAAGATTGTCCACCACCTGCAACCCACAATCAGGAGTGTGGTGGATGACTTGCCTGGATGGGTGCAGTGACAACAACTCCCAAGAAGCTTGACACCATCCAGGCTGAAGCAACCCTTTGATTGGTATCATATTCACAAATGTCCATACCATTACCGACGCGCAAACACAACAGTGTGCACACTCTGACACAGAGCTCCCTGCCCTGAGAGAGACACTGGGCAGGAGAAGGTCAGCTCCAGGAACACAGTGACAGATACACTTTCTTCTGGAAGGGGACACTTAGGAAGAACATAACTCCATGGAGATGGAGTAGGGGGGAGAGGATGCTGACTGAGAATGTGACAAGCAAAGGAAAGGGAGGGAATGGGTTCACAATCTGTAGGAGTTGAACTCAGTATTGAGCTCAAAGTTGTAAATGAGAATTTCTGGGGAAAGGTCACTGGAGCTGAAACATCAGCTTTAACTCATCTCTACAGATGCTGCCAGATCTGTGGAGCTTTTCCAGCAAATTCTGTTTCTGATTTCCAGCATCCACAGTAACTTTGGTTTTTATCAGATTTCCTCTCATCTACCTTCTCTCCAGAGAGAATAGCCCCAACATCTTCAATCTGTCCTTGTCGCTGAATTTCCTCATCCTTCGAACCATTTTCATAAATCACCTTTACACTCATTCTCCAAAGCAGTCATATCCTAACTGCACACAATACTTCAGCTGGGAATGAACAAGGGTCTTGTATAAGTTCCACAGCAGCTCCCTGCCCTTGTACAGACGGACGGAGAGTGAGGTTAATAAAGCAGGCAGTGTCCTCGGAGTGTGCAGGAAGTGATTGACAAGAATGATTCGAGGAATGAGGAACTTCAGGGATGAGGAAAGATTGAAGATGTTAGGAACTTTCTCTGTGGAGAGAAGGCAGCTGAGAGGAAATCTGATTGAGATTTTCAAAATCATGAGCAGGCTGGACAGAGTAGATAGAGAGAAGATGTTTTTGCCTGTAAAAGGAACAAGAACAAGAGGGGCATAGATTTAAAGTGATCTGCAAACGAAGGAAATGTGATCCGGCCTGGAACTGTGGTGGAGGCAGGTTCACCTGAGCCTTTCAAGAGGAGATTTGTTGCTGATTTGGACTGAAACGGTCTGCAGGGATACAGGGAAAACAAAGGAGATTGGCACGAGGTAACGATGATCGTTTGAAGAGCTGGTACAGACACAATGGGCAGGATGGCCTCCTTCTGTGCTGTAACAATTCTCTGATTCTGCTCTTTCCCCTTGAGTCTACATTCGTTCCCATCCCCATATCATCCTGGCCCTGATCCACATAGCTCCCTCCACCCATTGTCCAAGCTCCTGTTTCTGGAACGTTCAATAACTCCCCACCCCCTGAAACCATTTGCTACCACAGCCCTAAAATTCAATTCATCTACATTTCACTCCTCCTATCTCAAATATCCAGTATCCAGTGCCTCAGTCTAACCCAATGAGCCTACTGTAGAATGCACAGACCTACCAATGAGACCTATCCCTCTCCCACCATAGTTGACTGGAAATCACATACCTCCACATGATCTGCTTTAATTTCAACAAGGTCTTTGAGAAGGTGCAACACCAGAGGCTGCCAAATAATGTCATAGCCCATAGTGTTAGGAGCAAGGTACTGGCATGGATTGGGATTGACTGGCTGGCAGAAGGCAGAGAGTAAAGGTAAAGGATGTTAACCAGTGACTAATGGAGTCCCATTAGTGTCAGTCTGGGGTCTAGAGATGTTCATGTTATACATTATTGATATGGTCATTGCAACTGAGGGCACTGCTGCTAAGGTTGCAGATGACACAAAGCTATATGGTGGGACAGGTAGTGTTGAAGAAGTGAGGAGGCTGCAGATTGATGTGGACAGGCTAAAAGGGTGAGCGAAGACGTGGTGGATCGAATACAGTGTTGGAAAGAGTGAGGTTATGCACTTTGGTAGGTAGAATAGATGCGTAGACCACCTTTTAAGAAGGGAACGGCTTCAGAAATCTAAAGCTGAAAGGGATTTTATAATCCTAGTTCAGGATTCTCTCAAGGTTAACATTCAGGTTCAGTTTATGGTTAGGAAGGCAAATGCAGTGTTGGCGTTCATTTCAAGAGGGATGGAATACAAGAGCAGGGGTGTAGTGTTGAGGGTACACAAGGCACTGGTCAGACTGCATTTGGAATATTGCAAACAGTTTCAACAATGTACTTTAGGAAAGATATGTTGGCATTTGAGGGACTTGGTCAGAGCAATTCAGGTTTACATCTTGTTTGTTTGACGACTCAGAGTCACTCAGAAGGGCTGGGTAAACGTCCTAGTGCCTTCTGAATCATCTCTTTTGGGTTATTAAGACAATTCCCCAGTTTCTAACAATTGCTTCAAGGCATTGCCCCCCCCCCCCCCCCGCCCCCTGTATAAGTGAAAGAAGGAGACTCACAAGAGTATCGCAGAGTCACATTGTGTATTGAGGAGTCTATTTGATGGATAGATATTGAAGGTTCATTTACTTGACCATAATGTGGTTATTTTTAGAGGTTCAGTGCTTCAGTCAGAATCTTTGTGCAGAGTTGACAGACATGGGAGTCCGGTAGTGGGACAACTGGACAGCATTATTCAGTGTCACATCAGTCCGGTAGTGGGCGGCACGGTGGCACAGTGGTTAGCACTGCTGCCTCGCAGCGCCAGAGACCCGGGTTCAATTCCCGACTCAGGCGACTGACTGTGTGGAGTTTGCACGTTCTCCCCGTGTCTGCGTGGGTTTCCTCCGGGTGCGGGTAAATGTAGGGGTATGGGTGGGTTTCGCTTTGGCGGGTCGGTGTGGACTTGTTGGGCCGAAGGGCCTGTTTCCACACTGTAATCTAATCTAATCTAATCTCACACTGTATGTTGCCATTGCACTGTGAGAAAACCCAATTTCACCTTAAGTAGGAAATTATGAATTACAAAATACCGACTTCAATACCAGCACACAATCCAAAAATGAAACTCAAACAAGAACTCAATGGAAACAATTCCAAGCATTTACTTACCCACAGCGACAGAGAGCATTAGGGATAAGATGAAGAATTTCAGGAAAAACATTCCTAATAAAAGTGTTTTTTCAATTGCTGTCCTTTCTCAGACTTGCGTTGCAGTATCTCTGTAACTTGGAGTGGCGTGAGGTCTTTGCTTAAAGTATAGCACAGATAGAGGAAGGAGGAAGTGGGCTGGACAAAAATGAAGAAATTTGCTGGAAATATACTGACACATTTCAGATCAACACTGAGGCTATGCTTCCTGTTTCTCTCCATCTCTCCGGATGCAAGTGAGCTGCTGAGGTGTGAGGTTGAGCTCCACAGTGAATAATTTCAGCATTACAGGCACAGTACTAGCAGCAAAGTGGTGTCCACGTTGTGTCCATTCATATCCCTGACATGAACTGTGTCTCTGATAGGAACTATCCCGCAAGGTAACCTTGTCTCCTACAGGAACCATGAAGATTGAGATTTGTCACAGGTTTCTGCCTTTCTCCAATCAGGATCCTTCACAGAAATAGCAGCCCAAGGGGAAATTAACATGTATGAGAGGAGACTGCTAATTGGGTTGAATGTGGATTCTGATTGGTGGAAGTGTTGCCACACACATTCTGATTTCATTGTTGGGTGGCTGAAGAGTGAAGTATGAGGCCACAACTTTCTAATAATTGCTTCAAAATCTTTTTTTAAATAATGAATTCAGCATTACAATCATTTAAAGCAATAGGGAGCAGGGTATTTGGAGATAGCTGATTCCCTTTGATAACATCGAATCTACATTGCAATAATTAATCAATAAAATCTTCACTGAACAAGAAATGTTGGCCACAGCTCAACCTGAAAATAGTTGCAGATAATTCCCCTTTAAACTTCCCAGAATCTTCCATTTCATCTGTTGTTGGATTTGATATTCAAATAAATCTCCTGAAATCTGTTCATTCTTTTCTGGGACAGGGGTGTCACTGGCTGAGCCAGCATTTATTGTTTGTCCCTTGCCCCATTGAGAAATTAGGGGTGAGCTGCCTTCTTGAACCACTGCAGTCCATATGGTGAAGGTGGACCCACAATACCCTTAGGGAGGGAATTCCAGGATTTTGACTCAGTCACACTGAAAGAACGCAATTGAGTTCCAAGTCAGGATGGTGATTGGTGTTCCCATGTGACTGCTGTGCTTGACCTTCTAGGTGGAAGTGGCCGTGAGGTTTGAAGGTGATGTCTGAGGACCTTTGTTGATGTTCTGCAGTGCATCTTGCAGATAATACACACTGCGGCTACTGAGTGTCGGTGGCTGAGGGAGTGGATGCTTCTGGATGTGGTGATAATCGAGAGAGATCGATGGGTGACCTTGTAGAGGTTTATAAACAATGAGAGTTATAGGTAAGGTGAATGAGCGGTCTCTTTTCTGTAGAGTGGGGGATTTCGGGCATATCGTTAAGGTGTGGAGTGAAATATTTAAAAACAACATGAGGACCAACTTGTTTTTTACACAGAAAGTGCTTCATGTGTGGAATGAACTTCCAGTGGAAGTGATAGATGCAGGTACAGTTGCAATGTTTAAAAGACATTTGGCTAAGTACATGAATAAGAAATGTTATGAGGGACCTGGGTGAAGTGCAGAGGGGTGGGACTAGTTTAGATTGGAATTATTGTTGGCGTGGACTGGTTGGACTGCGTATGTGTTTCCATGCTGTATAACCCTATGACTGTACGTGGGCTGCTTTCTCCTGGATGGCATCAAACATCTTGAGTATTGTTGTACCCATCCAGGCAAGTGGGGAGCATTCTATCACTTTCCTGTTGTGTACCTTGTAGGTAGTGGACAAGCTTTGGGAGAAAGTGAGGACTGCAGATGCTGGAGATCAGATTCAAAAAGTGTGCGGGAAAAGCACAGCCGGTCAGGCAGCATCCGAAGAGCAGGCGAGTCAGTGTTTCGAGCATAACCCCGACATCAGGAATGGGGGGCGGGAGGTTGGTGGGAACCAAAGGGGCTGAGAGATAAATGGCAAGGTAATGGAGCTCGGGCGAAGGGAGCTGGGATTGCGAAAGGTTGATGAGGGTGGTTGGGTGATGGTGATAGGTTGGAACGGAGGGTGGAGCAGATTGATGAGAAGGAAGATAGACAGGTAGGGCATTTCAAGAGGGTCATGCTGAGTTGGAGGGTTGTATCTGTGATAAGGTAGGGGAAGGTGAGTTGAGGAGTTGTTGAAATCGACATGGGATCAATGTCGATGCCAGGGTTGTAACTGTACTGGAACAGCTTGGCTATGGGTGCAGCAAGTTCTGGTGTGCAAGGGTTCACAAGTTGGACACTTTGGTGTCAGCGACCATAGCCTTTGCAGCATCCAGTGCCTCAAACTGTATCTTGATATCATTTAACTGTGGCCAAACCATTTACAATAACTCACAGTGAAAATAATTCATCAGCAAATAACTCAATCCCAGTGGATGTGTCATAAAGCTGGTCTGGTTTTGCTAAAAGCTGTTCCTTTTCTCAAGGATACTGTGTCCTTGGTTTTCTTTCAGAGGGGTCATAAAACTCTCCTGCCTCTGATTAGACTGGTTTGGTACAGAGAATAAAGTGTATTGAGAAGCCTTTTTTGTTTGTATGTAAATAGATGAGACTTCAGGCCAAAGTGGTCATGTTTTAGAAGTGATCTGTCTATTGAAAGGGGGGTGGTTAGCTCTCTAGCTGGGCAGTTCCGTTCGGAACTAATTTGGAGTTCAGTTGTGTGAAATCAGGCTGCAAAATTCTCTCTCCTTCTGCCCTTCTAACTTCAACCTGTAAGCATTTTTTCCATTTTAACTTTTTTAAAGGGAGTTTGCTTATTGGGACTGTTATAGATAAAAACAATGACTGCAGATGCTGGAAACCAGATTCTGGATTAGTGGTGCTGGAAGAGCACAGCAGTTCAGGCAGCATCCGAGGAGCAGTCGTGCTGCCTGAACTGCGGTGCTCTTCCAGCACCACTAATCCAGAATATTGGGACTGTTATGTTTATTTGGAATACCATAATTAAGTCTAGTTTGGATATACTGAGTTGTGTAGGCATTCTCTATTCTGTTCTTTTTGTTTCATTGTGTAATGTTATGAATATATTTCTGTCTGCTTCAAAACGTGGTAGTGAACCCAGCTAACTTGCTCCGGGTAATTTTTACTGTACACTTACCGAAACAAATTGCAGAGTTATGATCTGGGTTGTCTGCTTAAGAATGTTTTGAATGATCTGACCTAGTCCATAACAGACTAGGGGCTCTTGCGGGATTTTAAACAGTGAGTAGTAGGTGTTAATGTCTTTATTTCGGGTGTTGGTTTGGTTGGGTAGACAAAGTTTGGGATAGTAATGGCTCTTTGAGTTGCCAAAAGTTTTCTGGAAGTAGATGCGGTGATTTTGAAAAGTTTTGCAAAAGGTGAATAAGACCAATCTCCAGGAATTAGCTGACCAATTGCGATTGGACCTGCCTGCTTCTGTGAGGAAAGGAGAGATAATTACAGCAGTAGCTCAGCATTTAATCTTGCAGGAGAAACCATCAGAATCTATAGAGATGGTCAGAGTTCAATTGCAAATAAATCAGCTTGATTTAGAGGAAAAATGTAAGGATAGGACAGCAGAAATGAAACAGTTTGAGTTACGATTAAAAGCAGATGAGAGGGAAGAAGAGAGAGCAACAGAAGAGAAAGAAAAAGAGAAGGACTTTGAACTTCAAAACTGACACTTAAAGAGGAAAGTCAGCTTAAAAGATGAGATAAAAGCTGAGGGTAGGCTCAGTGAGGAAGTCGTGCAAACTCGTGGAAGAGCAGAGAGTTAAAACAGCAAGGTTAGCAGCTGAAGTGGCTGATGATTATGAGCTGGTCCATAAAACACGGTTTGGCTTCCAGAATCAATTTCAGTCTATGAGGGATAGAAATTGGGGCAAAGAGAAATCCTCATGTGGAAAGGGAAAGTTAGATCTCAGTGAAGATCATAAGGATAACTTACCACAGGGTAAAAAAGAAACCCTTCACGGGGACAAAAAAGTTTAAAAAGCTCCAGTGTTTTCATTGTAATAAAGTGGGCCTCAGGAATTTACAGTTTTGATGGGCTAGGAGAAAACCAGATGTTGGAAAACCGGGCAAGCCTGGGAGCTTGGTTGGACTAGTAACAAAGAGCTCAAGGACAGTTAGACAACTGCCTCAGAATGAACAAGATGGTCAGAGGTCGGTTCAGGAGGAAGTGCCAGATCTGCTGAAAAAATATACATGCAAGGGTAACGTTTTTGTTAACATCAGACAAGAGTAGCAGGTAAAGAGGTTACAATATTAAGGGTCACATGGTTCTCTCAGTCTTCATGCTTAAGGATGAGGAGTTATGTACTCCTGAGGGACTATTGCCAGAAAAAGAACTGGTAATAGGAATTCATGGTGAGTCAAAACACACTCGATTATGTAAAGTGAGGCTGGAGAGTCCAGAGAAGAATAGATAATTTGCAGTATGAGTACTGGACAAACTCTTCACTCCAGGAATACAATTTGTCCTTGCAAATGATATAGCTGATTCACTGGAAGGCATGCTGCCTACTCTAGTTGAAATGTTTGGGTGGCACAGTGGCTCAGTGGTTAGCACTGCTGCCTCACAGCTCCAGGGACACAGGTTCGATTCCCACCTCGGGACTGACTGTGTGGAGTTTGCACATTCTCCCTGTATCTGTATGGGTTTCTTCTGGGTGCTCCGGTTTCCTCCCACAATCCAAAGATGTACAGAACAGGTGAATTGACAATGCTAAATTGCCCATAGTGTTAGGTGTATTAGTCACGGGTAAATATTGGGGGGGGGGGGGGCAATCTAGGTCTGGGTGAGTTGATGTGGACCTGTTGGGCTGAAGGGCCTGTTTCTATACTGTAGGGCATCTTTAAAAAAAGCCAGTGGAGACACAGGCAACTGAAGAAATGAAGGATGTTTATCTAGGAATTTTCCCAAATTGTGTGATCACAAGATCTTAGAGACACAAGATGAAGCAGGAGAGATCAAAAAGCATTGATAAGGAAGCTGACATAGCTGTATCCAAGGCTTTTTTTGTTCAGATAAGTGGGACAGCAACTATGTAAACATGAAAGTATCTTTAGCTGTGCTACACTTATTGAATTGCAGCAGAAAGATGAGATGTTAAAACAGTTGTATCAAAAGGCATATACAGAGGAGAGTGAATGGATTCCAGTGTGTTATTACTTAACAAATGATGTCTTAATGAGGAAATGGAGACCATCACACATTCAAACAGATGACAAATGGGTAGAGATTCATCAAATTGTTTTGCTAGTAGGGTATAGAAAGGAGGTGCTGCAAGTGGCGCATGTGCACTTGGAGGTCATTTAGGGGTGAGGAAAACACAGGCTAAGATGTAAAGACTTTTTACGAACAACAATGCAGCGAATGAATCAACCAAATTCAGTCCATTTGAATTAATGTTTGGGCATGAAGTAAGAGGACCGGTAATATTGATTAAAGAGAAATTAATAAGGCAGAGTTCAGAGACCACCCATTTGGACTATGTGTCAAATTTTAGACTACGATTAAATAGAGCTGGAGAGTTGGCTAGACAGCATTTAAAAGTATCACAGGATACAACAAAACAAGAAGCAGATAAGAAATCACAATTTCGCAATTTTGCAATTGGGGATATGGTATTAGTGTTACTTCCAGTAACAGGTGAGCCTCGAAAACCAAGGTTTAGTGGTCTATATCAAATTCAAAGGAAATTGTGTGAGGTGAACCACTTGATAATGACTCCAAACAGGAAAAAATCTCAGAGTGTGTCACGTGAACATGCTCAAAAGATATCTTGATAGGGAAGGAAAGCAAGAGGAGAAGGTGTTAATGATTACAGCACTGAAGGAAGAACCAAGTTCTGAGCATTCTGAATTGGACATTACTCAAATCAAATCGGACAATGAGAAAGCTGTCAAAAATTGGGATAAATTATGGAGTTACCTTCCACAAGAAAATCGAAATGACCTGAAAGAGTTATTACTATTACATGGGGAGATATGCAGAAATAGACTGGGAAGAACTAACCTAATTGTGCATGATGTAAATATAGGAGATGCTGTTCCGATTAAGAAACGTCCTTATAGGCATAACCTTATAAAGTTGGCACAGGTTCAGAAGGAAATATAGTGCATGCTTCAAGATGGCATAATCGAGGTGAGTTGCAGTGACTGGGGTCTCTCAAAGTCATGGTGCCAAAGCCAGATGGTACCCAACAGTTATGTGTGGACTATCACAAAGTCAACATCGTTACAGAGACTTATGCATATCCAATTCCACGATTGGAGGACTGTGTTGAAAAAGCGGGACAAGCACCTTACATTACTAAGTTGTACTTGCTCAGAGGCCACTGGCAAAGTACCTCTGTCAGAGCGAGCAAAGGCAATTTCGACTTCCATAATAGCAAATGGACTGTATCAGTTCAAAGTCATGCCATTTGGTATGAAAAATGCTCCAGCCACATTCAGAGACTAACTAATAAGGTCATTGCCAGATTGTCCAACTGTGTGGTGTATATTGATGACGCGGTGATTTTTCGTCATTCATGGAAGGGACATTTACAGCTTTTATTGAACTTGGTCGATTGACTTCGGAAGGCAGGCTTGATGGTAAGCCTAGCTAAAAGTGAATTTGCCAAAGCCCAAGTCACCTTCCTGGGCCATGTTATTGGACATGGATAAATGACCCCATGGGATGCTAAAATGAAAGTAATTGGGGAATTTCCCACACTGTCAATGAGAAAAGCAGTACTACGGTTCCTGGGATTGAGTGGATTTTACCAAAGGTTTGTACCAAACTTCAGCAGTGTGGCTGCTCCACTTACCGAAGGGCAAGAAGTTTCAGTGGACAGCGGACTGTCAAAAGGCGATTGATAGCTGAAAACTGTTAACCAGTGTTAGCCATACCGGATTACACAAAGCCTTTCAAGGTAGCTATTGGATGCCGATGATGTGGGTGTCGGTGCGGTGCTCCTGCAGGATAATGATGAAGGGATAGAAAGACCAGGAAGTTGGATGTTCGTCAACAGGAATATTCAACAGTGGTGAAAGAGACTTTAAGCTTGGTGTTGGCATTACAAATTTCAGTGTTTATATTACCTACAGTGCATCTGGGACAATCGTATACACTGATCATAACTTATTGACATTTGTGGAAAAAGTCAAGGACAAAAATGCCAGTGTTCAGATGGAGCTTGTTGTTGCAGCTATTCAATTTGACAACTGTGCATGTGGCAGGTCGTGAAAACGTGATTGCCGATGCATTATTGAGACTCGATTGAGATTTAGGGGTGTTTGGTGGCAGGTGTGCCAGTGCCTGAATTTGCATGTGATTGCATGTTTGCATGTGCATAGTTAGTATAGTGTATATGTGTGTTTTAGATGACTAACCAGTTTGTTTTTGAAAGGTTTTAAAAATGAAGCCAACTTTTGTATTGATGGTTCGTTTTTTTAAGGGAGAGGAGTCAAAAACCGATCCCTTTTTTCTCAAAGCCGTTCCTTTTCTCAAAGATACTGTATTCTTGTTTTTTTTTCAGCAGGGTCACAAACAGCTCCTGGTTCCGATTAGGATGGTCTGGTATCGAGATTAAAGGGTAATATGAGGTCTTTATGTTCATGTGAAAACAGATGAGACTTCAGGCCAAAGTGGTCATGTTTTAGAAGTGACCTGTATAATGAAAGAGTAGTGGTCAGCTCTCTAGCTGGGCAGTTCCGTCCAGAACTAGTTTGGAGTTCAGCTATGTGGAATCTGGCTGTGAAACTCTCTCTCTTTTTTGGCCCTTCTAACTTCAACCTGTAAGCATTTGTTCTGTTTTAACCATTTGTTGTTGAATCTGTTGTGTATATTTGGAACAGCATAATTAAGTCTAGTTTGGATAGGCTGAGTTCCGTAGAGGTTCTTTTTTCTGTTTTTTGTGTATCATTGTGTAATTTTGTGAATAGATTTCTGTCCGTTTTAATACCTGGTAGTGAACCCAGCTAACTTATTCCGGGTAATTTTCATTGTACACTTACTGAAACAAATGGTAAAGTTATGATCTGGGTTGCTTGCTTAAGAATGTTTTGAGTGGTCTGGCCATACCAAGTGTAATACAGTCACTTTTTTTCTACCTCCAAAGTTCATGCTAACTCATCAAAAACACAACAGGGAACTGGTTTCAGTGTTACAATATTTCAAAGTCAAAGAGGAAGGAGGAAATGGGCTGGCCAACAATGAAGAAATTTGCTGTAAATGTATTGACACATTCCAGATCAACAGTGAGACTGAGCTTCCTGTTTCTCTCCATCTCTCTGGATGCAAGTGAGCTGCTGAGGTGTGAGGTTCAGCTCCACAGTGAGTAGTTTCAGCATTACAGGCACAGTATATGCAGCAAAGTGGTGTCCACATTGTGTCCATTCATATCTCTAACATGAGCTGTCTCTCTGATAGGAACCATCCTGTAAGTTAACCTTGCCTCCTACAGGAACCATGAAGACTGAGTTTTGTCACAGATTCTCCCACCAGGACCCTTCACAGAAATAGCAGCCCAAGGGGAAATCAACATTAATGCTGTATGAGAGGAGACTGCTAATTGGGTTGAACGTGGATTCTGATTGGTGGAAGAGTTGCCACACACATTCTGATTTCATTGTTGGGTGTCTGAGGAGCGAAATGTGAGACTACAACTTCCTAATAATTGCTTAAACATCTTTATTCAAACGATGAATTCAGCATTACAATCATTTAAAGCAGTGGGGAGCAAGGTAATTGGAGACAGCTAATTCCCTTTGGTAATATCGAATCTACATTGCAGTAATTAATCAATAAAATCCCCATTGAACAAGAAATGTTGGCCACAGCTCTACCTGAAGATAGTTGTAGATAATTCTCCTTTAAACTTAACAGAATCTTCAAATTCAACGGCATGTGAAATGGATATTCAAACAAATAAATCTGTTCATTCTTTTCTGGGACGTGGGTGTTACTGGCTGAGCCGACATTTATTGTCTGTCCCTCGCCCCATTGAGAAATTGGGGGTGAGCTGCCTTCTTGAACCACTGCAGTCCATGTGGTGAAGGTGGACCCACAATACCCTTGGGGAGGGGATTCCAGGATTTTGACTCAGTCACACTGAGGGTACACAATACACTTCCAAGTCAGGATGGTGACTGGCTTGGAGGGGAACTTGCATGGGTTGGTGTTCCCATGTATCTGCTGTCCTTGACTTTCTAGATGGAAGTGGCTGTGAGGTTGGAAGGTCCTATCTTAGGATCTTTGTTGATGTTCTGCAGTGTATCTTGTAGATAATACACATTGCTGCTACTGAGCATCAGTGCTGAGGGAGTGGATGCTTCTGGATGTGGTGATAATCAAGAGAGATTGATGGGTGACCTTGGAGAGGTTTATTTTCAATGAGAATTATAGGTAATGTGAATAACAAGTCTCTTTTCTGTAGAGTGGGGGGTTTCAAGACTATCAGGCATATTTTTAAGGTGACCAGTGAAAGATTTAAAAACATGAGGGGCAACTTGTTTTTTACACAGAGAGTGATTCATCGGTGGAATGAACTTCCAGTGGAAGTGGTAGATGTAGGTACAATTGCAATGTTTAAAAGACATTTAGATAAGTGCATGAATTACAAATGTTTTGAGGGGCATGGGTGAAGAGCAGACTGTAGAACTAGTTTGGATTGGAATTATTGTCGGGGTGGATTGGTTGGTCTGAAGTGCCTGTCTCCATGCTTTATAACTCGTTGGCTCTAAGTGGGCTGTTTTCTCCTGGATAGAGTCATAGAACTGTGCAGCACAGAAACAGACACTTCGGTCCAACTTGTCCATGCCGACCAGATATCCCAACCTAATCTAGTCCCACCTGCCAGCACCCAACCCATATCCCTCCAAACTCTTCCTATTCATATACCTATCCAGGTGCCTTTTAAATGTTGCAGTTGTACGCCACCACTTGCTCTGGCAGCTCATTCCATACACGTACCACCCTCTGTGTGAAAATGTTGCCTCTTAGTCTCTTTTATATCTTTCCTCTCTCATCCTAAACCTATGCCCTCTCGTTCTGGATGACCCCATCCCCAGGGAACATACTTTGTCTATTTATCCTACCCATGTCCTCAGCCTCCAACGCTCCAGGGAAAACAGCCTTAGTCTATTCAACTTCTCCCCATAGCTCAAATCCTTGTAAATCTTTTCTGAACCCTTTCACATTTCACAACATCTTTCTGATAGGAAGGAGGACCAGAATTGCATGCAATATTCCAAAGTGGCCTTACCAATGTCCTGCAGTCGCAACATGACCTCCCAACTCCTGTACTCAATACAGGAGTATACCAAATGCCGCCTTCACTATCCTGTCTACCTGCGGCTCCACTTTCAAGGAGCTATGAACCTGCACTCCAAGGTGTCTTTGTTCAGCAACACTCTCCAGGATCTTACTATTAAGTGTATAAATCCTGCTAATATTTGCTATCCCAAAGTCCAGCACCTTGCATTTATCTAAATTAAACTCCATCTGCCACTTTTCAGTCCATTAGCCTAACTGATCAAGGTACCCATTGTAATCTGATGTAATTTTATTTGCTGTCCACTACACCCCCAAGTTTGATGTCATCTGCAAACGTACTAACTATACCTCTTATGCTCACATCCAAATGATGAAAAGTAGTGGACCCAGCACCAATCCTTGTGGCACTCCACTGATCACAGGCCTCCAGTCTGCTAAACAACCCTCCACCACCACCTCTGTCATCTACCTTTGAACCAGTTCTGTATCCAAATGGCAAGTTCTTCCTGTATTCCATGATATCTAACCTTGCTAACCAGTCTCCCTTGGGGGACCTTGTTGAACGTCTTACTGAAGTGCATATAGATCATGTCTACTGCTCTGGCCTCATCAATCTTCTTTGTTACTTCAAAAAACTCAATCAAGTTTGTGAGACCTGATTTCCCATGCACAAAGCCATGTTGACTATCTGGAATCAGTCCTTGCCTTTCCAAATACATGTACATCTTATCCCTCAGGATCTCCTCCAACAACTTGCCCACCACTGAAGTCAGACTCACTGATTAATAGTTCCCTGGCTTTTCCTTACCACCTTTCTTAAATAGTGGTACCACGTTAACCATGTTCGGCGGGGTGAGGCTAAGGGATAAATGGGAGGTTCGTGGGATTGGGGGGGAAGGTAGCTGGGAAGGTGATAGGTAGATGCAGTGGTGGGGGCTGATGATAGGTTGTAGTGGAGGGTGGAGTTGAATGGTGGCAAGGAAGATGGACAGGTAACACAGTTCAGGAGGACGATGCTGAGTTTGAGGGTTGGATCTGGGATTATGTAGGGGAAGAGGAGTTGAGGAAACTGGTGAAATTGACATGGGATTAACGTCGATGCCAGGATTGTAACTGTACTGGAACAGCTTGGCTATGGGTGCAGCAAGTTCTGGTGAACAAGGGTTCAGTGCTATAGCTGGACACTATGGTGTCAGCGCTCATAGCCATTGCAGCATCCAGTATCTCCAATTTTTTCTTGATATCATGTTACTCTGGCCAAAGCATTTACAATAACTCAGAGTGAAAATAGTACATCAGCAAATAACTCAATCCCAGTGAGTGTGATGCAGTCACAGTGTTTTCCCTGCTATACATCCAACCTTGTGCTGACTCATCAAAAAACACAACAGGAAATTGGTTACAATATTTGTTAGTGTCCTTCAGCCCAATACAGCACAATCCAAAACTGCAATTTGAGGGTTTACACTGGGGAAAGCTGTGCTTTATACAGTCATGGTAAAAGGTAACATTGTCAAAGTACCAGAGGGCGGCTCTTTCATCGGAGAGAGAGAGAGACGACTGGTAGGGGTCACCACGCCTTAGGTGAGAGGAGAGATTGAGAAGGAGAGTCCTTTATGATACATCAGCTGGTGCGGGAATTGAAGCCACGCTGTTGGTGTCACTCTGCATCAGAACCAAGCTTCCAGTCAAAGAGACAAGGAGCTGACAGGTGGCCCGGGTCTGTGAGAAAATAACAGAGGGCATTGAAGCAACTTCATTGCCTGAGAGTGAGGTATCCCTCAGATTATCGAGGGAAGGAGAGAAGAGTTAATGAGGGAGAAGGAGGGGCAGTGAGGGGGCATCAGGGAGGGAGTGAGAGAGGGTCAAGGAATAAGTGAATGTGCACTGAGTTGGGAGGGATGTGAGTGAGGTAGGAGGGAGGGGTAAGACAGTGAATGAGGGGCAGGGAGCGAGTGAGCAGAGGGCAGTGAGTTAGGGAACTGTGAGAGTGAGTGACGGAAGGGGGCATTGAATGGAGAGGTGTGGGCAAGTGAGGGGGTGGGAAGTGACTGAGGGAGGGAGCAGTG
>NC_057718.1:4194271-4219324 GCF_004010195.1 Chiloscyllium plagiosum | reverse complement strand
GGGGTTGTGAGTGAGGGAGGGGGCAGCGAGCGGGAAGGGGCTGTGAGTGAGGTAGGGGGCAGTGAGTGGGAAGGGGCTGTGAGTGAGGGAGGAGGCAGTGAGCGGGAAGGGGCTGTGAGTGAGAGAGGATGGATGAGTTAGGGAGGGGTCAGTAAGTGGGGTAGGGTCAGTGAATGAGGGAGCAGCCAGGGAATGAGAGGAGGTGCTGTGTGGAAGCAAGGCAGAAGAATTCAGTTTGATCAAATTAAACTTCTTACGATGGTGAAGGCGGGTTTCAAAGGAAGTTGATGAAAAACTATGAGGAACAGAAGACGGTGAAGGAGGTAATGATTAAAGTCAGCTTGAACCCCACTAGGTAATGTTCATTCTGAGATTGTGGTCAGGCAGAATTGTCACTGGATGAATAATCCATAACATTATGTGGAAACATGGTTAAAATCTGCTCTGGCAGCTGATGGAAATCAAATTCAGTTCGTAAAGTTAAGTAGAAAGCTGGTCTCAGTGATGGTGACCATGAAACCATCACTGAGGATTATAAAATCCCTAACGCCCTTTTGGGATGGAAATGTGCCATCCTTAATCTGGCCTACATGTGACTCCAGAGCCACAGTAATATATCTGACTCTCAGCTGCCCCCTGAAATGGCCCCAAGTATCAATCAGCTCAAGGGCAGTTAGGGATTGGGAACAAATGCTGGCCTACATTCCAGGAAAGAATTAATGAAAACTACTCAAAGATGGATCCAGTTGTGGAATGTGTAACCAATAAGTGTTGCTGATGTGAGCAGAGAAGCTGTGGGCAGCAGTGAATCAGAGCAGTTTCTGGAACAGGAGAGGGGATTGGGAAAGAAGATGGAGAACAGACTTGTTTGGTCCAATGATCTTTCTTGATCAAAATATCCATGTGGTGTCTTCATCCCTCAGGAAGGATTTGTTCAGCAGTTTATCTGTCAGCGGTTTATTTCTTGCCTGTTTCAGTAAAATCAAACATCGATGTTGTGAAATTTGACAATAAAAGACATTTTCAGTGAATGTCTGAGGTCTCAGGATTGAGTGAGCTACTCCAAGAGTTCAGCATCATTAGCAGCAGTGAGCTTTAATACAGGTCCATATGGTCACTGGACTGATCAGTGTGGTCACTCCTGGTCACAGGGACTGGTCAGTGCAGTTACTCCTGGTCACAGGGACTGATCAGTGCAGTCACTCCCAAACACAGGGACTGGTCAGTGCGGTCACTCCTGGTCCCATGGTCTGGTCAGTGTGTTCACTCACAGTCTCAGGGACTGGTCAGTATGGTCACTCCCAGTCATTGGGACCGGTTAGCATGGTCACTCTCGATTGCAGGGACTGGTCACTGTGGGTGTGTGCATGTGTCTGTGTCTGTGTGTGTAAATGACATCTGAAAGGTGCATTTCCATACAGTGACACACGACTCAAATGAAGTCCTGCCACAACATGGGACTGACTGCTCTCTGCTGCTTTATGCAGTTTTGCTGTTCATTTCAATGAAACTTTCCCACACTTTCCCTCTTTGATGCAGAATGTAACCGATCCACAAGCTTCTCCTGAGCCCTTGTTAGTGTTCCAGCAACATACCTTTAAGGTCGCTGTAAACAGACTGATCCACTGGCTGTAAGGTCTATCAGAAAACAGAGAAATATTACAGACTGGGACCTAGTAACAGATGCACAATGTAAGGATGTTTGTAATTTTCCCATATTTTGAAATTTTAAATTCTCACCGTGTATGTAGCATTGGAATCTTCTGGAGAATATCCTGTGTTCTGGAATGAAATGTAAAGTAGTGTTTAACACATTGTTACTGTTGGTTCCTGAGTTCCCTGGGATGATGCACCATCTTTAGTTGTTTCTTCAGTTAGCTACACACTGTACTTAAACCAGGAACAGCAATAAAGTCAGAGCCAAGCAGATTTATAACTGTACATGGGTGGCACGGTGGCACAGTTGTTAGCACTGCTGCCTCACAGTGCCAGAGACCCGGGTTCAATTCCCGCCTCAGGCGACTGACTGTGTGGAGTTTGCACGTGCTCCCTGTGTCTGTGTGGGTTTCCTCCGGGTGCTCCGGTTTCCTCCCACAGTCCAAAGATGTGCAGGTTAGGTGAATTGGCCATGCTAAATTGCCCGTAATGTTAGGTAAGGGGTAAATGTAGGGGTGGGTTGCGCTTCGGCGGTGTGGACTTGTTGGGCCGAAGGACCTGTTTCCACGCTGTAATCTAATCTAATCTAATCTAATCTAATCAAACCGAAAGTGAAGGATATTCCCAAAATTGATGATAATCTGACCCAATCACATGGACTCTGGTGGAACGAATCAGGCAGCTATAAAAATAAAGTTCTGGGATGTGCATCATATCTCAATCAGCTCAGGGGGTGAGGAATTGTCTCAGAGCAGATTCCATGGTCTGAGCCACAGGCTCAAACCATGAAGGTATAAGGTCACCTTTCATGAGCTGAGGATGTGAAAGATTAGATTGGAAAGGTGTACACAGTGCCCACTGTGGCCCTCGGCTTACGGAGTCCTGGATATCCATTTCAGCCATCGTTGGGGATAAAAAGGATGATGTAGAGGGGCAGAAGGCCCTTGGTGAAATGGAAGTCTCCATTGCTCCTTTTCTCTCCCAGAGGGGGCACCTTTCCTCGGAAATATGAGTGTCCTCAAATAACACCTGCCCCTTCACCAAAGATGCAGTGATCAGCCATGATGCTATTGAATGGTAGAGCAGGCTCGAGGGGCCAAATGGCCTTCTCCTGTTCCTGTTCCATATTGTTTCTATAAACCCTCCATCCTGCCCTCTTGGGAGCGGAGACTATTTTCTAAATGGTGAAAGTGTTCGGAAATCTGAAGCACAAAAGGATTTTGGAGTCATCTTCAGGTTAACATGCAGGTTCAGTTGGCAGTTAGGAAGCCAAATACAATGTTAATATTTATTTCAATCGGGCTGGAAATGAACAGCAGTAGAGGTGTAATGCTGAGACTGTAAAATGCTCTAGTCAGACTGCATTTGGGATATTGTGAGCAATCTCCGAGAAATGAGCTGGTGTTGAATGGTGTACAGAAGAGGTTTACAAGAGTGTCCCAGGGAATGACGGGCTTGTCTTCTTAGGAGGGGATGAGGACTCTGGGTCTGTACTCGCTGGACTTGAGAGGGATGGGGGGGATCTGATTGAAATTACAGAATATTGAGGGGCCTGGATAGAATGGATGTGGAGAAAATGTTTCCCCTAATAGGAGAAACTAGGAGCCAAGGACACAGCCTCAGGGTGAAGGGACGACTCTTTTGAACTGAGATGAGGAGGAATTTTTTCATCTAGAGCATGGTGAATCTAGGGAACTCATTACCACAGAGCGATGAAGAGGCTGAGTCATTGAGTGTATTTAAGATAAACTGAGAGACATCTAAGAGATTACTAATGACTAATGGGTTCAAGAGTTATGGGGAAAAGGCAGGAGGAGAATGGAGAAAGGTATCAGCCATGACCGAATGGTGGAGCAGATTCTTTTATCTTCTGGTCTATAGTTACTCACAATCGGGTCAGGCACCTTGGAGGTTTTGGTGGGTGTGGATTGCCTCATCGCATCCTGTGGGTTTGGGCACAGGTGAGAGGCTCGGGTTTTTAAGTTGGGAAGTGATCTGTGTCATACCTCCCACTCTAACACTGAAATCCGACGCTCAGTGACAAAAGGCTCAAACACACGGTCAGACAAGTCCCATCAGATCGAGCCTTCCCATGACAGAATCCAACATCCTCAAAAACCACCTGAACTCACCTGCAGTGTTCTCACATTTTCATAATCTGCAGTTGTGTTCGGATCATCAGCTGGTCCGGATTGTGCTGTGAAAGCAATGATCAAACATCAGTTCCAGTCATTTTCACCACATTGATCTGCTGCCAAGAATCACTCCATTCCCGGCTTGCTGAACATTTAGTTCTGGTCGTTCCTGTTCTAGTCGGGCAGATGGGGACAGAGTGGTAATGTTACTGTTCTACAGGAATCCAGAGGCTCAGGCTAATGCTCTGGGAGTTTTCAGATTTAGTTCCAGTTGAGGATCTGAGTTGGATGTCTCTTCAAGTAATTTGTGGCCTGGTTTCCTTATTCTCAGAGTGACTGTCATTGGACTCTGGGAGGTTTCTATAAAGTTTTCTATATTTACACAGTAGCACTGAATGGACTGGGAGATAGGACATTTCTGTCTGGGATAGAATACTTCTTCATTCTCCAGAATCTGTCACCTGACTGCTACTGTTAACATTATCTAATCCTCTCCAACACGTGCTCATTTCTGGACATTGGTTAGCTCAGCTGGCTGGACGGCTGGTTTTTGAAGCACATTGACATCAGCAGCTGAGGACACGATGTTGGACTGTCCTTCTTAAACTGTCGTCTGAGGCAAGGTGACCCTAAGGTCAGAGTTCCCTGAGTTGTTTCTGTTTAATGAGTGAACAGTACGATAGTCCAGTGGGATTATGGCGACTTTACCTGGATCATATAAATCTAATGTACAATTACTTTCAAACCCAACAGAGCACTTGGTGAAATTTCAGTTCAACTTATTGTTAAAACAAGTTCTGGAATTGAATCCTGGTCCCAGTGACGGTGACCATGAAACTGTCTTTGATTGTTGTAAATGCCCATCTGGTACATAATGCCCATTTGGGAAGGAAACAGCCAACATTTCATGAATGGCTCAAACATGACCACCTACAATAATCAAGACAAAGTGAACGATTGACTCACATGTGGAAGACTGCTTTTTTATCAGACATGTATATCCAATGAATAAAATTACTCCTGTAATTCCAAACAGAGCTCCCAGAATAAACCAAACAAGTTTTGTCTTCCCGAGGTGAGTTATCTCTGTGAAAGGAAATGACATGTTTAAGCTGTTAAATGGAGCATCTACTTGGCCAGGGGTGGGAAGTGGTGGCCACCAATTATTGGTGGTTGTGTGATCACTCTTTACACACACATACACAAGACAGCACCATTTATACTTCCCCGTAGAAGGCCCATGATGGTGTTGTACCTCACTGGGGAAGGGAGCTCAAACTTGAGCCCCATTATTCCCAGAGTCTTTGTAATTTGATGAAAAAAGAAAAACTCTGAGCAGCCAAGTTCTCGCCCCCATCAGAATCACAAACATTGCTTGCTTTATGACATGCTGATGAGATGCTCATTCTCTGCCCGCTGCTTCAGGCAATGTTTCATGTGTTGCAGTAACGTTTATTAAAACTGCAAACAACTTCTCACACTGTTTCTTTGGCTTAAAGCAATATCTCCACCCATATTTGGTCCACAGTCCACAAAATACATGCCTGAACCCTGAGGAAAGATGAAGAAGCTCTTAGAAAGAGGTGTTTGATCTCAAGAACATCCTGTTGGAATAGATAATTTGCTCTGATGCACAGACAGACATCAGGCTCCACAATCAGTCGGTTCCGTGAGGAATTGTTGAGAATTTTCTGATATGATCAGACGGCCAGGCTCCAAGCTGGTGTTGACACCCCCCCAAACGCCCACACTTCAGAAGGGCAGTCATCAACATCATTGGTGAAATCGAATAGACGTTGTATCGAGCCAAACACAATGACAGTGCAATGACAGTCCAGCAGAGTGCGATGGAGTGCTCTCAGTGTGTGGTCAGTTTGGCTGCTTGAGAAAATACTGTGTGGAAAAATCACCTTCACTCGAAAACCAAGACTAGTTCCTGCAAGAGGAGAATGTCTAGAGCAATGGAAGTCATTAACTTGAAGGTGCAAGGCTTTGAAACAGGATGGGAACGTGACACAGCTGTTTCAATGCGGGCTGACAGCTTGCCTCAGTTGAAGTCAGTGAGAGTCAGAAACATCTCCAAGGACCAGGAGGCAGAGATCCTCAGGAGTGAGTACTGCTCACAGTGAAGATTACTCACAGTGAATGACATTGCACTGAAGCATTATGTCTCCTGGACAAGCAGCCTGCCTCATTGCTGAGCAGAAATGTAAATATGTGCCCAGGTATCTGAGAGAGAGTAGGTCGGATACATCAGAATGAAGATAGGAGAATGTCAGCTAGCATTTCAAAAGGTAATTAAAGATTTAGGTAAACTAAGGCAGGGGTATCACATTATTTGGTCAGAAGACACGAAACCTATCGGCTTATGCACGACCTGGAAAATTCCTCACCCTCTGAAGGGAAAAGTAATCCCTCAGTTGGACACCATGATTGATAGTAGGGTCATACACCGGTCAAAATGCAGACACAATGGTTCTCACCATTAATAACTGTTGTAAAGACAAATGGAGGACTGAGATTTTGTGTGGATCTCTTTCAAGAGAACAGCAGAGTTATGAGGACATCCTCATGTGTGGCAATTGAAGGGGTACCATAACCAAAGGCTGAGGAACATGTCAAAGCACAACAGAATGCAGGCCCTACTCACTGGGTTATAGCCTTTTGGAACTGTATAGCATGGAAACAGACCCTTTAGTCCAACTCATTAATGCTGACCAGGTAGTCTAGATAAATCTAGTCCCATTTACCAGCATTTGGCCCATATCCTTCTAAACACTTCCTCTTCGTACACCAATCCAGCTGCCTTTTAAATATTGTAATTGTACCAGCCTCCACCACTTCCTCTCGCAGCTCAATTCCATACACGCACTATGCTCTGCATGAAAATGTTGCCCCTGCATGCAGTATTCCAAAAGTGGCCCAACCAATGTCCTGTACAGCTGCAACGTGACCTCCCAACTCCAAAACGCAATGCACTGACCAATGAAAGCAAGCGTACCAAACACCTTCTTGACTGTCCTATCTACATGTGATTCCACTTTTAAGGGACTATGAAACTGTATTCCAAGGTCTCTTTGTTCAGCTACACTCCCAGGACATTCCCATGACGTGGAGAAGTCCTGCCCTGATTTGCAGCAGGACCTCACATGCAGCACCTCACATTTCCCTAAATTAAACTGCATCTGCCACTCCTGGGCCCATTGGCCCATCTGATCGAGGTCCTGTTGTACTCTGAGGTAACCTTCCTTGCTATCCACTACATCTCCAATTTTGGTGTCATCTTCAAACTTACGAACCATACCTCGTCTCTTCACATCCAAATCATATACACAAATGACGAAAAGCAGTGGGCCCAGCACCGATCTTCGTGGCACACCACTGTTCACTGTGCTTGAAATGAGGAAATGCCAGTTACCGTGACAGGTGATGAGATTCTAAACTTGCATTTTCCAAGAACTAGGATTCATGGTGTATCAAAGGAAGACGAGGTCTATCGGTGAATTTCCAGCACTGATGTCCGTAAGATAGAATGCTTTTGAGGCATGGTGAATCAGTGAGAAAATTAATCGATAACTTAGCTTGTCTTACTGAAACTGTAAAAGAGCTTGCAATGACATGTTGCTGCTCTACAAGACTTTAGTGAGGTATGGAATACTATTAGAATACTGCATTTGATTCTTGTCGGATGAAAAAGTGAGGACTGCAGGTGCTGGAGTTCAGAGTTGAGAGTGTGATGCTGGAAAAGCACAGCTGATCAGGCAGCATCTGAGGAGCAGGAAAATCGACCTTTCTCGCATAAGCTCTTCACCAGGAATGATGAAATCACCCCGATGAAGGGATTATGCCAGAAACGTTGATTCTCCTGCTCCTAGGATGCTGCCTGACTTGCTGTGCTTTTCTAGTACAACAATGTTCGAATATGATTCTTGTGACTCTGCTATGGGAAGGATGTTGTGCAGAAACCATTTACAAGGATGTTGCCAGACTGGAGGGTTTGAGTTATAAGGAGAGGCTGCATAGGTTGGGAACTGAGGAGCAATGTTTTGTTGCAGAGGGAGCTGCGTATACGCAATGAGAGCCAGAGGAAGTTGTAGAGGTGAGTACAGTTACTTTGAAAAGGCATTTGGACAGCTACTTGTATAGGAAAGGTTTAATGGAACATAGGTGAAACACAGGCATCTGACGGTAGTTCAGTTTTGGATACCTGGTCAGCATGGACAAGTTGGAGTGAAGGGACTGTATCATTGCTGTCTGACTGTTAGACTCTTTAGTACTGAAGTAAGGAGCAGACTGCAGCTTTTGAAGTATTCATGTAAAGCCACTCTGTCCTGATGTTTTAGTGCATTCCAATCTGCACTTTTTCATTTTGGTATCTGTGGATGCATCGTTCACAGGATTAAAAGTTATTCCTTCTCCAAGTGCTAACTGACAACATAAAAACCGGATTATCTTGTGTCAATAGCTTTGTTGAGCACTGAACACTGTTCCACAATCATTGAGGCAGGAACATTGGCAGGTCCATAGGGATGTGAACATTTCTCAGATTACATTGTGGGAGTGAAATTTCAGGTCAAGATTGATCATGAGTTATTGGGTTTGTAAAGCATGTCAAAGATGCTACTGTGCACACAGAGTTTCAGGATTACACTGATCAGATATGACAGTGGTATAGCCTGTGTTCCAGATGAGGTACAAACAATGGCAGATTAGATTTTAGATTAGATTAGATTACAGTGTGGAAACAGGCCCTTCGGCCCAACAAATCCACACCGACCCGCCAAAGCGAAACCCACCCATACCCCTACATTTACCCCTTACCTAACACTATGGGCAATTTAGTATGGCCAATTCACCTGACCCTGCACATCTTTGGACTGTGGGAGGAAACCGGAGCACCCGGAGGAAACCCACGCAGACACGGGGAGAACGTGCAAACTCCACACAGTCAGTCGCCTGAGGCGGGAATTGAACCCGGGTCTCTGGCGCTGTGAGGCAGCAGTGCTAACCACTGTGCCACCGTGCCGCCCAGCAGGTTCACTCCCAAAACAGTAGTGGTGGATCAAGCAAAAATCTTCCTTTCTTGTAAAAGAAATCAAGGTATTCTCTACAGCAAGAAATGTCAAGACATCAGACAATGCTGTCTGCAAGAGTGATCATAACATATAGTTGAGCAAGCCAAGTTATGGAAAGGAACACCAAACAGAAACAGCATTTGACCAGGAGCGGAACATGTGTTGATTTAAATTAATGGAATGGTTGTGCCAAAGTCACTATGACAAACATCTGCTGTTCACAGCCAAGGATTTCATCAGGATTTCCAGAAATAAGGCTATCAATGATTCCATCTGAGGTTAGAGGACAAATGTACTTAGTCCTGATCAAGTTTGAGTTTGCAGCGTTGTAAAATCCCAGGTCAAATGATGTAATGGCTTCCCTGGAGCTGATTTTGAAATTCATTGAAACAGTGTTTGAGGTCAAGGTCAGAGTGGGATTGAGAATTAAAATGAGAGTGAGTGGAAGCACAGCACTGATGGAGGATGTGAGCCTCCACAGCAACAGGCTACTGGGCACCTGTCTGACCCTCTGCATCATCTCTCACATCTCACTGACAGTGCACTGAAGGTAATAATGTGTTTTGTTACTAGAACCTTTTTGTTAACAGATCTCCCCCAGCTTCCTGTCCTCACAAACTTCTCTCCCCCTCCCTGACACCTCTGGTGACTGATGAAAACCCATAAGCTAGATGAAGTGATCTGTGCTCCCTCTCCACAATGATCCACTTGGTGTTCCCTCTCCATCAGAGTGCTCCATACGGCGCAACATTTCTGAGCAAGTTCCACTAACAAGATGTCCTTCAGAATAAGGAGACAGTGGATATCACTGACCCATTCTTCCCTTGTGTCAAAGGCCATCTGTCCAAAGGCTGCTTTGGAGCTCCCATACTGAGAGAGGGCCTTGCTGAACAGGATGAGAACCAGCCAGAATCCCTGAAGCAGCTAACTCCCTCCCTCAGGGGGCTTCAGCCCAAAGCCCTCTGTCACACACGTATGGAGAGACACACAATTCCCTGCACCTTACTGAGGAGTGTCCCCTCGACAGAGAAAAGGACTCATCACCACAAATACCCCCATCAAATGAGGAAGGGTTCACTGGGCTCCAGAGACTTTCAATTGCAAAATTATAAGTTAAAATGTTCCACCAACAATTAGCCAATAGGAAATGTCTTCCTAATGAGTACCAAGTGAAGTTTACAATTGCTGATTTGATTTGTTGTAAACAATGTGAAGTTTGTCATTTAAAAAAAACCATCTTGAGCCAACAGTTAAAACTGTAAGATGAGGACTAAAATGAACCCCCATAACAGCCTGTCCATCAGAGATTGGTTAGTATCGTGTCAACAGGGCGTACCTGTTATAGTCACCTGGGTTCCCATCCCACTGATATCTCCCCACACTTCACAGTGATAGACCCCAGTGTCTCTGGACTACAGATGTGTGATGGTCAGAATGAAGCTGTTATTGGAGGGTCTCTAGAAGACTGGAATCGCTCAGTGAATCCTGGGCTCCATTGTGTGATGTTCCTCGTGGTGTGTGTTAAAACCCACTCTGTGTTATTCCCGGTCTGCCCTGGTACCAGTAAACATTGGTGTGTGTCACTGCAGTGTTCCTCATGGTGCACTGTAACCGGGCAGTGTGACCCTTGGTGACAATGTTACAGGGTTGGGGACTGGTAAAGGATTGGGGGATTTGCATCTTTTGGGAGAAATACACGCAATTTGGATCATAGATTCATTGAATCCCTACCGTGCAGGTAGAGGGCAGTGGGTCATTAAGCCTGCACTGACCTTCTAAATGATATCCCAGTCAGATTCACCCACCTTTATCGCCAAAATCCATCATTATAGCATGGTCAATCCAGCTAACCTACACATCTTTGGACAGTGGGAGGAAACTGCAGCAACTGGAGGAAATTCGTGCAGACACAAGGACAACGTGGAAACTCCACACATAAAGTCACCTGAGGCTGAAGTTGAACCCAGGTGCTGTGAGGCAGTAGTGCTAACCACTGAACCACTGTGCTGCCAGAATCTTAGAAAATGCCTCCCCTCGGTCTCATGATGTCCTTTGCAGATTAACCCGCAATTGGAATCTCTCCGTACTGATTTGAAGAGCCATGAGAAGCCTTTTGAAAGTCAGTGAACATTCCGCAGGAAAAAGAGAAACTCATTGGCAGTATCTTCCCAAAAGGTGTGACTATCTCCTCCTGTATCATCAAAAACCTCAAAGAATGAGAGACATAAGCAGGGAATGTTGGAGAAACTCATCAGCTCTAGCAGTGCCTGAGGATGGAGAAACAGAGTTTGTGTTCACTGCCCACTCAGCTCAATGCCTGGTGCTGTCCTCACAACTGCCTTCTGGGCTGTCCATCCAACATGGCTGCTCCCAGCCAGATGTTAATAGATGCACCCAAATCATCAAACCATGTCAGCTGTTGTGTTCGTCCCCGTCTGGAGGATTGATTGTACATTGTCCTGGAGTTAAGGAATTGAACATTTTAACTTTCCCAGCCTTTAGAATGGGCTGTCATTCATCAGAGAGAAACAAAATACTGTTGATGCTGGAAATCGGAAATAAAACTGAAAGTTCTGGAGAAGCACAGCAGGTCTGACAGCATCTATGGAGAGAGAATCAGAGTTACGTTTTGAGTCTGAAGTTACTTCTCTTAATGGGGCTGAAGAAGAATCATGAGACATCAATACAATATCTGCAACATCAGGTCAGAAACTTGAATCCCTGCAGCAAGTAACTCACCTTCTGACTCCCCAAAGTCTGTCCACCATTTACAAGGCAAAAGCCACATTTGTGATGGAAATCTGTCAAGCAATTTGGATACTTAGGGCTCAAATATTATACAAGAAGTTTTCACTATTCTCAACAAAGCAGCTTGCTTCTTCATAGTCGCATCCACCAGAGAAATGTCCACTCATTCCACCACCACCACTCAGTAGCAGCAGTGTGTACTATCTACAAGATGCACTGCAGAAACTCACCAAAGATTCCTAGACAGCATCTTCCAAAGCCACCACTTCCGTTTAGATGGACAAGGGCAGCATATATATGGGTACACCAAATCCTGCTGGCATCCCTCCAAGCCACTCGCAATCCCAACTTGGATATATTACCACCTTTCTTTCATTGTGGCTCGGTCAAAATCCTGGACTTCCCTCCCTGTAGGTATTGAGGCTTCACCAATAGCAGATGGACTGCAGTGGTTCAAGAGGGGCACTCACCATGACCTTCTTAAGGGGCAACTAGGGACAGGCCCAGCGAGTGAATGAAAACAGCCATCCGGTTCACTGATAACCTTGAGGGGCAGCAATGTGTAACCTTTGGTCTGGCCTGTATCTGAATCCAGAAATGTGGCCAACTCCAATCTGCCCTCTGAAATAGCTGAGCAACATTCTCGATGGAATCAAAGCTGTAGATATTCAGAGAGGCAGCTCACTGCTATGTTCTGAAGGGCAATGAGTGAGGAGCAGTAAATGCTGGTCCAGCCCAGTAACACCCATATCCATGGCTTGATAGAAAAAGCATCAATCCATTCTCATATTTCCACAATTCAACCTTTGTATTTTGCCTCTGGAACTAACCTTCCCACTGCCCATTCCATGCCCCAATATGAAACATGTTGGATAAAATAATAAATTTCCACTTGTCTGCTCTACAGTGTGAAGGTAAAACAGTTCTCAGTTGGTTCTGTGCAGCTGCCTATGTTCCCTCCCATTGACTTACCAGTTACATTGAGCTGGCTCCCTGCTCCATAGATGTAGCCCCACACACTGCAGCTGTACACAGCAGTATCATTCCGAGTCACATTTACAAGGCTCAGAATGTAACTGTTCCTGCTGACATTCCTGGAAAGATGAACACGATTGTGGAAACCCTGGGCCTTGGTGAGGGTGCCATTCACAAAGTAGCTTATCACCCACTTCCTGTTGCTGCCAGGTCGCTGGTAGTGCCAGTGGACATCAGTGTCAGTCACACTGGCATTGTACATGGCACACTGGAACTCGGCAGTTTCACCCTCTGGTACCTTGCTGACCACTGGATCCTGAATGAGGACTGGATCAGCCAATGGGTCTGTGTGTGGGAAACAGATGGAGATTAGCAGAGAGAAATATATTACTTCATCTTTCAAATTTTAGGAATATATCAAAAATATTGACAATCACCTGGTGTTTAATGCACTACACATTTAAGGTATGGGGCTGGATACAGTACAACTCAACAGGGTGCAGTCTGTCAGCTGTGGTGTATTGGGAGCTCTCTGTCTCTGAGGCAGAAGGCGATGGGATTGCCTCCCCCTCCAGAGGTTTGAGCAGACATTGGGGCCATCCAGAGCAGCACTAAGGCAGTGTGTTTCGAACAGGCAGCACTGACCTGAGGTGTTAAACCAAGTCTGACCTTACAGGAGGATGTGAAATATCCCAGGGTATCATTCAAGGATCAACACAGGAGTTCACCTAGTGTTCAGGAAATATACATCTCTGAAGCAGATGACGGGAGTATTTCTTTCAATACTGTTTGTTAGAAATAGGAATAGATGTAGGCCATTCAGACTCTTAAGTCTCTTCCACCATCATTAGAATCACAGCTGATGAGACATTCCTCACATCTACTGTCCTATGTTGTCTAGGAGAAAGTGAGGACTGCAGACGCTGGAGATCAGTGCTGAAAAAAGTGTTGCTGGAAAAGCGCAGCAGGTCAGCAGCATCCAAGGAGCAGGGGAATCGACATTTCGGGCATAAGCCCTTCTTCAGGAATCTCCTATGTTGTCTCCGTATTTCCCCGACTGAACAAGAATCTAACTCTCTCAGCCTGAACTTTATGCAAGGTCTCTGCCCCCACAGCCCCCTGTGACAAGATGATCTAGAGATTCAGAACCCTCTGAGAGAAGAAATTCCTCCTTGTCTCAGTCTTAGGTTGGTGCCTTCATTAAGAATAGGCAAGGTGGTAAAAGAGGGGGATGCGTGACTTTGTTAGTCAAGGACAGTATAATGGTGGCTGAAAGAAGTTTTGATGAGGACTTGTCTACTGAGGTATTATGGGCTGAGGTTAGAAACAGGAGAGGAGAGGTCACATTGCTTGGAGTTTTTATAGGCCCCCGCAGCGTTCCAGGAAGGTGGAAGAGAGGATTAGCAAAATTATTCTGGTTGGGAGTGAAAGGAACAGGGTGGTCATTATGGAGGACTTTAACATCCCCAACATTGACTGGAAATGGTAGAACACTGGTATGTCGGATAGATCAGTTTTTGTCCAATGCGTACAGGAGGGTTTCCTGACACAGTATGCTGAAGGGCCAACAAGAGGAGAGGCCACACTGGATCTGGTGCTTGGTAATGAACCAGGCCGGGTGTTTGATTTAGTTGTAGGTGAGCACTTTGGAGAGAGTGACCATAATCCGGTTACGTTTAGTTTAGCGATGGAAAGGGATAGGTACATGCCACAGGTCAAGAGTTATCGATGGGGCAAGGGCAATTATAATGCGATTAGGCAAGAATTAGGATGCATAGAATGGGGTAGCAAAATGCAGGGGATGCAGACAATGGAAATGTGGAGCTGATTTAAGGAACAGATATTGTGTGTCCTTGATAGGTATGCCCCTGTCAGGCAGAGAGGACGTGATAAGGTAAGAGAGCCTTGATTTACTACAGAAATTGCATCTCTTGTTAAGAAGAAGAAGAAGGAGGCTTATGTGTTGATGAGGCAAGATGGTTCAGATAAGGCGATGGAGAGTTACAGATCAGCTAGGAAGGATTTAAAGAGAGAGTTAAGAGCAAAGGGAGGACACAAGCAGTCTTTAGCAAATAGAGTAAAGGAGAACACTAAAGCTTTCTATAGGTATGTGAGGGATAAAAGGATGATTAGTGTAGGAATAGGGCCATTCAAAGACAGAAGTGGGATGTTCAGTGTAGACCCTGTGGAGATTATAGAGGTGCTTAATGAACATTTCTCATTGGATTTCACTCAGGAAAAGGAGTATATTGTGGAGGAGAAGAATGAGGTATGAGATATTAGACTAGAAAGGATTGAGGTTAGTTACAAACAGGTGTTATCAATTCTAGAAGGAGTGAAAGTAGACAAGTCCCCTGGCCGGATGGGATGTATCCGAGGATTCTCTGGGAAGCTAGGGGAGAGATAGCAGTGCCTTTGGCTTTGATATTTGAGTCGTCATTGTCTACAGGTTTAGTACCTGAGGACTGTAGGATTGCAAATGTGCCCTTGTTCAAGAAGGGCAGTAGAGATGACCCAGGTAATTATAGACCAGTGAGCCTTACTTCTGTTGTAGGAAATGTTTTGTAAAGGACGATAAGAGATAAGATTTATAATCATCGAGCAAGCAACAATTTGATTTCAGAGAGTCAACATGGTTTTGTCAAGGGCAGGTCATGTCTCACAAACCTCATTGAGTTTTTTGAGAAGGTGACTAAGCATGTAGATGAGAATACGGCAGTTGACGTGGTATACATGGACTTCAGTAAAGCCTTTGATAAGGTTCCACATGGTAGGCTGATGGAGAAAATGCAGCGGCATGGAATTGAGGGTGATTTAGCAGTTTGGATTAGAAACTGGCTTTCTGACAGAAAACAGCGAGTGGTGTTGATGGAAAATATTCAGCCTGGAGTCTTGTTAGTAGTGGTGTGCCATAAGGATCTGTTTTGGGACTACTGCTGTTTGTTATTTTTATAAATGACTTAGACACAGGCATAGGTGGATGGATTAGTATATTTGCAGATAACACTAAAGTCGGTGGAGTAGTGGACAGTTTGGAAGAATGCTACAGGTTGCAGGGGGACTTGGATAAACTGCAGAATTGGGCTGAGGGGTGGCACATGTAGTTCAATGCAGCTAAATGTGAGGTGACGCACTTTGGGAAGAATGACAGGAAGGCAGAGTACTGGGTCAATGGAAAGATTCTTGGTAGTATGGATGTGCAGAGGGATCTTGGTTTCCATGTACATAGGTCTCTGAAAGTTGCCACCCAGGTGGATAGTGCTGCTAAGAAGGCATACGATGTGTTAGGTTTCATTGGTAGAGGGATTGAGTTCCGGAACTGCAATATCATGCTGCAACTATACAAAACGCTGGTGCGGCCACACTTAGAATATTGTGTACATTTCTGGTCCCATATTTCGGGAAGGATGTGGAAGCATTGGAAAAGGTGCAGAGGAGATTTACCAGGACGTTGCCTGGTCTGCGTGGAAGGTCTTATAAGGATAGACTGAGAAACTTGGGTCTGTTCTCATTGGAAAGAATAAGGCTAAGAGGGGATTTGACAGAGGCATACAAGATGATCAGAGGATTAGATAGGGTAGACAGTGAAAGTCTTTTTCCTAGGATGATGACATCAGCTTGTATGAGGGGGCATAACTACAAATTGAGGGGTGATAGATTTAAGACAGACATCAGAGGCAGGTTCTTTACGCAGAGAACGGTAAGGGTGTGGAATGCCCTACCTGCTAAGGCAGTCAACTCAGCCACATTAGGGAGATCTAAACAATCCCTAGATAAGCACATGGATGATTTTGGGATAGTGTAGGGGGGTGAGCTGAGAATAGTTCATAGGTCAGTGCAACATGTTCTATGTCGCTTTATTCTGAGATGATGCCCTCTGGTCCTAGACTCTCCCTTGAGGGGAAACATCCTCTCAGCATTGACCCTATCAGGAACCTCATGAATCCTGTATGTTTCAATGAGATCACCTCTCATTCTTCTAAACTCCAGTGAGGGGAAGCCCAACCTGTTTAGCCTTTGCTCAAACGACAATCCCTCCAAACAAATGATCATCTTAGTGTAATTGCACTGAACTGTCTCTAATGAAATGATATCTTTTCAGGAATAAATGAACCAAAACTGTTGATACTACTGTTCATGTGGTCTCCACAGCATCTAAAAATTGCAGTAAGACTTCCTGACTCTCATACTCCAACCCCGTTGAATTGAGGGCCAACATTGCATTAGCTTTCCTGATTACCTGCTGCCCCTGTGTATAAGCTTTCTGTATTTCACACACTTGACCCCTCCATTCCCTTTGTGTTGCAGCTTTCTGCAATTTCTCTATAAGTAAAAATCTGTTCTTTTGTTGTCCCTTCCAAAATGAACAGCTTCCCATTTCCCTGCATGTTACTCCATTTGTCAACTTTTCCCCACTTATTTAACCAAACAATATCTCTTTATAAACTGTTTATATCCCTCTGTCAAACTGCCTTTCCACATATTTTTTCTGTCATTTGGAAATTTTGCTAAAGTACATGCACTTCCATCTGCCCAGTCATTCATATATATTGTAAACAGTTGTGTTCCCTGCACTGATGTCTGTGAAACCCCCACTGGTCATGGGTCATCAATTTGACAAAAAAGCCCTTCTCCCCACTCACTGTTTTCTGCTCATGTTCCAATTCTCTATCCTCGCCAATGTCCACCACCATCGGCTGTTCTCTGATGACTTAACCTTTTGGGAGATACTTTGTCCAATGCTTTCTGGAAGTCCAAATACAACACATCTACTGGTTACCTTCTATCCATCCTCATCATGACTTGCTCAAAAATCTCTGATAAATTAGGAAGACATGATTTCCCTTTCCACAAAGCCCTTGTTGACTCTGCTTTATTAGACAATGTTTGTGGGATCTTCCTGTGTGTTTTTCCGTGAAACTAATGCATGTCATTGATTGTAAGTTCTGTTGGACTTCTTGAGGTTCTGAAAGGCGCTATTTAAAAATATTTTAGTTTATCCGTGCTCTTCTTCTTAAATTACTATTGAAAGACCAGGACAATGCTGAGAAGAATTTGCAATGGAGTCTCGCTGCTATGATGCAAGGTGTGTGTGTGTGTGTGTGTGGACAGCTGTGACTCTGTGGTGTCCCAGATACTGAGGTAGAGAAAATAGTGAATTGTAAGGATGGTGCTGAGCAAATTCATAGGGACATTGATAAATTGGTCCAATGGGCAGACACCCGGCAAGATGAAGCTAAGTGGAGAGAAATGGGAGGTAATGTATGCCTGTCTGGGAAGCACAGAGAGATAATACAGGCTCAATGGTACAATGTTGAGGGGAATACAGGAGCAAGGGGACCTTGGCATTCAATGCATGGTCCTCTGAAGGTGGCCAAGCAAGTTCAAGCAGTTGTTCAGAAGGCTGACAGGATCTCTGGGTTTATAGAGAGACGCACAGCGTATAAAAGCAAGGAAGTGATACCACTACTCTACAAATCATTGGTCAGGCCACATTTAGAGTGCTTTGTTCAGTTCTGGGCAATTTGTTTAAGGAAGGATGTTAATGCCGTGGAGAGAATTCTATGATTCTATTTATCATGGATTTGGAAATACGAGCGATAATTTCTAAATTTGCAGATTACTCAGAAATTTCATAAATGATAGATTAGTAACTGACCATCCAAGGCAAAGCAGCTGCTTTTTTAACTCCACTTCCACAAGCATCCAGTCCCTCCATCACCAATGCTCAGCAGCAGTATTGAGTACCATTTACAAGATGTACTGCAAAAATTCACAAATATGCTAACACAGGACCTTCCGAACCCATGACCACTTCTATCTCGTAAGACAAGGGCAACAGATACATCGGAACACCACCAGCTCCAAGGTCTCCTCCATGCTACACACAATCCTGATGTGGAAATATATTGCAGTTCCTTCAGTGTCACTGGGTCAAAATCCTGCAATTACCTCCCGAAGGTCATTGTGGGTCTCCCCACAGCACAGGGACTGCAGCAGTTCAAGATGGCAGCTCAGCACCACATTTTCATGGGCAACTAGGAACAGGCAATAAATGCTGAACCAGCCAGTGAGACCCATATCCTACAAGTTAATTAAAATTTTAAAAAAGTATTTCCATTGAGTTTGAGAAGCTGGTTGATTCTGATCGAAGGAGAAATTGTGAAAGAAGATGAATTCCTCAATGTCATGCCCAGGGAGGATTCATAGCTCCATGGAATATGGGTCAGAGATATGTTGAGAACATCACAACCCCAAGTCTTCAATCCTGTCTCCTCTATAGTGGGAATACTGTTACTGAGTTCACTGTTTTGATGCCATTTTGCTTAAAACAAATTTTTATATACTTACTTGTTACAGTCAGCTGGGTTCCATTCCCACTGATATCTCCCCACACGTTACAGTAATCGACCCCAGTGTCACTGGGCTGCACGTTTGTGATGGTCAGAATGAAGCTGCTATTGGAGGGGTCTCTAGAAGACTGGAATCGCTCAGTGAATCCTGGGCTCCATTGTGTGATGTTTCTCGTGTCATGTGTTAAAACCCTCTCCGTGTTTTTCCCTGGTTGTTCCCGGTCCCAGTGAACATCAGTGTGTGTAACTGCGGTGTTCCTCATGGTGCACTATAACTGGGCAGTGTGACCCTCGGTGAAACGTTCCAGGCTCGGAGACTGGAGAAGGACTGGGATATTTGCA
Organism: Chiloscyllium plagiosum; assembly: GCF_004010195.1. NCBI lineage: Eukaryota > Metazoa > Chordata > Chondrichthyes > Orectolobiformes > Hemiscylliidae > Chiloscyllium > Chiloscyllium plagiosum. The sequence continues at coordinate 4,200,040 of NC_057718.1, read as the reverse complement.
CATTTAAGAGAAAAAGTATGAATAAATTAAAATTAGCCTAAAGTCTGGTAAATATCTCAAATATCTAATAAAAACGTGAGTCCATGTTCATTTGGGTAATTTCTCAATTTATTATCAAGCTGCCCGATCTGGAAAACGTTGCCACTTCCTCCTCATTTATAAACTTGTTGCTTCTTCGTCCCGATCCCCAGTCACTGCAGAATCCTCCCAATCTTCTCCCCACACTGCCTTCTTATTTCCTAATGACTCAGTCCCTGTTTATTTCTTCTCCATGAGCTTTCTTCATCCTTTACAATGCAGCTCACAGAACTAGAGGTCTCTTCAAACTCACTGTCATCAAAACCCTCCTCAAAAAACTCCCCCAGATCTATTTGTATTCCCTGCTACTGCTGCTGATTCTCCATCTAATATCCAATCTTAATGCTCTCAAAATGATCTTTTCAAATCCATTCAGTCCAGCTCCCAGCTCACAGCATTGAGCTTGAATCCTGCTGATCCATTGCTGGAGTCAGACACTGTCTCACTGGCTCCTAAATCACTGAATCGATCTTCCATTCTCAGCTTCCAATTTCAGCAGAGCTTTGTCCCTCCCAATCTCTAAAACCTTGTCCAGATCTAAAACCCCACAGTTCTTTGCTGCTCCAATGCTTGATTCTCATCCACTTCCTAACTCCCAACCGTCTTCAGGTGCCTGAGGCTCTTCTTTTAAACCTGTTCCCTTAATCGGATTGCTCTCCAACTTCCAAATCTTTCGAAACCCAGCATTTTGACCAATATGTGTGTCATTCTCCTGACATTTCACTTGTTGCCTCTGTTGGATTTTGCCCAAGATATATTTTTGTGAAATACTTTGATAGCAATTTTGTTTTTAGTGGTGTTATGAGGTTGAAGGTGTGTACTGTACCTTTAAGAGAGAACGAATGCTGTTCTGCCCTGAGAGTCTTACAAGCACTAGAAGATAGTCCTAAAATGTACTGGAAAATTGAAACTATGTAACATTTGGCTGTGAAATGGATACCTGAGTTGGTTGCTGTTTTGACAACAATTTGAATTTAAAGAATCAGTTAAAATTATGCACCAGGATACTAAAACACATCTGAGTTTGAATTTATTGTTTTGACAACCTCGAACCAATGAATGATGTGAGATTGGCGATATAAAAAAGGCAGGTATTTTGAAAATCAGACAGAGCACCTACCATCAACACAGATCCAAGAAATTTTGAAAACCTTTCTATTGAAAGTTCCTTTTTAGATGAAACATATTTGCAGTAAAAAGAAAGAAGATGGCCCAGGGCCACATTCAGCCAGAAGGTGACAGACTCCGAAGACAACAGCTGCTGTGTGGTATTGAAATTAAGTTGATGTAATTTTAATAAGTGTTTTATTGGAACAGCATATTGTTATAGAATTGGAAGCAGATAATAAGCAGTTAAGAGAAAGGGAGCTTAGAGCTGTGAATAATTATTGTTTAATGCTCACTTTTTGAGTTAAAGAATAAAACGATATTATTTTCATTAAATAGCAGAATTTGGGATTTCTCTGTCACTCATATTTTAACAGATTACGTGACAAGTTGAGCTTTTCTGAGTGTTTGTTTAATTAACAGACAGGCTCAATGCCGTGTGGTAACAGTTTCTGGGCACAGCTCTGAGATTTGAACAGGTTTAGTCAGATCCAGTCTGAGATTTGGACAGATTTGATCAGATTTGTGTTATGAAAGATCCCAGCAGATTTAAACACTTGCTGATTAGTGTCCTAGATCTTTAAATAAAACTTAGGTGAGACAATTCATTTAATTTAAGTTACTTGAAGTTGGTTAAATTAAAAGTGAGAAAATGGCTCTTAAGATTGTTAAAGAAGTTTTGGGGTTTAAGATGCTTGCCAAATTTGCCAAATTCTCCCCGGGTCTGCGTGGGTTTTCTCCGGGTGCTCCGGTTTCCTCACACATCCAAAAATGTGCAGGTTAGGTGAATTGGCCATGCTAAATTGCCCGTAGTGTTAGGTGAAGGGGTAAATGTAGGGGAGTGGGTCTGGGTAGGTTGCGCTTCGGCGGTTTGGTGTGGACTTGTTGGGCCGAAGGGCCTGTTTCCACACTGTAAGTAATCTAAAAAAAAATTCAAATTTAACTAATCGGTTTAAATTATGCCCCAGGATACTAAAAACCAATTGCGCTTGAATTTCTTGGTTTGCCAACATCAAACCAATGATTCAATCCACTATTGGGAATATAAAAAGACAGGCATTTTGAAAATTGGACAGAGAAACTGTCATCAACACAGATCCAAGAAATTAGGAAAACCTCTCTATTGAAGATGCCTTTTTATATGAAACATATTCGGAGAAAAAGGAAGAAGATGGCCCAGGGAGACCTTCAGTCAGAAGAAGATAGACACTGAAGACAACAGCCAGTGTGGTGTTCTGAAATAAAGTTGATGTAATTTTAATGCATGTCTTATTGGAACAGTGTATTGTTTTAGAGGTGGGGGCAAATAATAAGCACTTAAGAGAAAGGGGGGGGGCCTTAGCATTGTGAATAATTGTTGTTTAATATGGATCTTTAGAGTTAAAGAATAAATTGATATTATTTTCTTTAAATTGTGGAATTTGGGAGTTCTCTGTTGTAACAGTGGAGCTATTTCAATGCAGGTTGTTGTTGCCTCCACCTGTGATGTGTTTCAGGTGATTGAATTGAAGAGAAATCATTGAGTCTTTACAGTGACTCTCAAGTGGAGATCCATCACACTGATCCCACAGTGAGTGGATCCAGAGTGTGAGCCAGACTCCCTGAATCTGTTTCACACCAGTGAAAGGCATTAGACAGGGAGCATCAGGGAACAGCATGTCCCCCCCAGCCATAAGGACTATTTCAGAGAACTCTGGGGAATGGGACCAGTCAACCGCTTTCCCAGTCTTTCCCTCCCATGTTTTTTCTGTCTTTATCTGCCTGTAGATGTATGCAAGAGGAGTTTATAACAGAGTTAGAATATTAAACAGTAGAGGGATATGGTGAAGGTTTGTAAGTGTTCATGAGTAGGTGCAGTCCATTCATCTGCAATGAGTAATGATTCTTGTGATGTTCTGGCACCTGGTTAGTGCTCTCTGTGAACCTGGTACCAAAAAAAATTAAAAGTGGGATTTGCGTGCTTCTTAAAATCATGACCATTTGTGATGCCTCCTGAATAGTGGGCCATGATTTCGAGAGCTCTACCAAGGAAGAGGAATAAGGTTAGGAGGCTTGGCTAGGATTGATTTGAAAGAGAAGCATTGAGGATTTGGATGTGTTATTAGTGAACAAAGTAAGTGAAGGGAGGCATAAGGTTTGCTTCTGCATTGAAGTCTTGGCTCTGGAACTGGCAAAAGCTTTCTACGGCCGACAGTGTTTTTATTGATAGTCTTCAAGGAACTTTCCAAACCCAGGTTGATTGAGTTGGTGAATAAACCAAAGGTAGCTTTACCGGACAGAGCTGAGAAGGTGCAGGCATTTGAGGAAAATGTCATGGCACTTGGTTTTAGAGGAAATGAACTGGAAAGGAAGTGATCTGGGGAGAGAAACATTGGAATCCAGTGATATTGAGTTCATTTTATACCAGCTTGAGTCTAAGAAGAGATGTGGAATGAAAGCGTATGGTGCTGGAGAAACTCTACAGGTCTGGCAGCATCTGTTTTTAGAGAAAGCGAGTTAACATTTCCCACTCTTCCTGCCTGCCATAGGGGTATCAGAGGGATTTACAGCTTAATGATCATCAACTCCCGCAGAGAGAGGGAGCGAGTGACAGCGAGGGAGTGAGAGAGAGGGAGTGAGAGAGAGGGAGCAAGTGACAAAAATGTATCCGAAAATGTGCAGGTTAGGTGAATTGGCCATGCTAAATTGCCGTAGTGTTAGGTGAAGGGGTAAATATAGGCGAATGGGTCTCGGTGGGTTGCTCTTCGGAGGGTCGGTGTGGACTTGTTGGGCCGAAGGACCTGTTTCCACACTGTAGGGAATCTAAAATCTAAACTCATTTGGCCTCATTATGAATTTATCTTCCTTGGCCATTGGTCCTGGAGTGGGACTTGATCCTAGGGTCTCTGATTCAGAGGGAAGGACTCTGTATGTATTTAGGCTGAACTTGTATCAGCCCCTTGTTCCCGTCCAATTGGCGTTCTGTGGCAGTTGCAACCATCATGTTATAAAAATGACAGAGAGCCATTGAAGATGATGCAAAATAGCTCTGCAAGCATGAAAGCAGATCCATGAAATTACTTGTAACAGAGAAAGATGAAGAAGTTCAGGGAATTCTCACATCACCATGCCATTATGATCCCAGCAGGTGAGAACTCTGGATAAGACAGAACTCAAAATGAAATCTGGTCCAATAGGTTGTGTGTCTTTTAGCAGAATTGTTTGTGATTCACTGAATCAAGACACACAAGCCTATTAATTTTCTTTTCAACAACAAAAACAGGAATTTATTTCGCAATACAAAAGAAAAATTTAAATAAATCAATCCAATTTTTATCTAAAGTTACAAGACTTTACAAAAGATCTAAAACCCAGAGCAAAGCCAATTTTGATTCTTTAATGTCCTTTTGGGAAAGAAACTGCCGTCTTTACCTGCTCTGGCATACATGTGACTCTAGACACACATCAATGTGATTGACTCCCATCTACCATCTGTCCTCATTTGGCGGGGTTTTAATGCTCGCTGAGCCAGCCCAGTGCTCTCATCCCATGAATGAATTAAATAAAAGTCCCCTCCCCACTCCCTGACTTGCTCCCCTCTTCCCCCACTTCACATCTGAACCCTTTCCCACTTGGCACTCTAACCCCGTCCTAATTGGTATCCTACTGAGCTGGCACTCTCAACCCGGCATTCAATTTACTCCATCCCTTTACCAGTCTGGCTCCCTACCCTCCCAGCACTGAACCCTCACACTTAGCTGACGTCCTTACATTTTAACAGCATCTGCTAAAGTGGCTGCCTGTGATTCTTTACATTTCAACCTCAAATTACATTGAAGGTTTCCTTTTGAATTGCAGAAGGTGGCAGCGGACAGCTGTAACATTGGGGACTGCTGTTAGACTTCCTGTGACATACTCTGCTCCACAAGAGAAATACGGTTCTGCATTTCTGAAGGAGTCCTGATTGAAATCTCCTCTCAGTTTTGTGGTGTTCCCTTCTATTTTGGAAAAAGGAAGTGTTGGAATGGTAATTGGAGAGAGATTGCCCCTCACTGGAAAATCCAACCCCGTGAGATTAGACTTTCTCAGTCTTTTAATAAACTGCAGATTCTGAAGCAGACCCTCCTGTGGAAGTGTCACTAACTAAGCTTTTACATGGGGATAACAAAGTTTTCTCTGAACTGCCCCATTCTTCCATCGAGGAGAGAAATCGTATTGACTTCAGACCCCAGTCAGTTCTCCTCCAAAACTGGTTTAAAATCCTACAATTAATGTTTTTTCTCATTGAAATCAATCTATGAGTATTCTAATCTCTTACCCTCACTCACCATCACACTCTCAGTGGCCCTCACTCATTACTCTGACATTCCTCACTGAATCCTCAGTCACCCTGACTCATACATCACTTGTGCCTCACTCAAGCTCAGTCACCCATTTCCCAGAATCACTTACTCTCCCTCATTCACTCTCATTGATCCTTACTGACCCTCATTCACCATCACTTGCTCATCACCCGCCCTCACTCACTCATACTCACTCTCACTCCACACTCACCATCGCTCCTCAGTCATGATTACTCACCCTTACACACTCATCCTCACTCAC
>NC_057718.1:4188766-4193562 GCF_004010195.1 Chiloscyllium plagiosum | reverse complement strand
CTCTCACTTGCTCCTTCCCTGTCACTTGCACCCTAATTGTCACTCCCTCTCTGTCATTCGTTTTCTGTCACTCCCTCTCTATCACTTGCACCCTCCCTGTCTCTCCCTCTTTATCTCTCCGTCTATGTAACTCCCTCCCTGTCACTCACTCCCTCTCTGTCGCTCCCTCTTTGTCACTCACTCTGTCACTCGCTCCCTCGCTATCACTCCCTCTCTGTCACTCCCTGACCGATTGGAAGGAGTCAGGGGAATGATCTGTGATCCAGGGCAGTGAGCTGACTGTGCTGCTTCTGCTGGGGACAGGGTTTGGGAACCCGTGGGAGGGGCCAAGAGCTTGTGGAGGGGGTTTGAGAGTTCGGGGCCTGGGTCTGTTATAAAGTTTATAAAATGTTAATTAAACAGGATGCTTCCATGGTGAAATCACTGGCAATCAAATCAATATTGTATTAGAGAATACTTACTGGTCACATTCAGCCGGGCCCCGTTCCCAAAGATATCCCCCCAAATCTGACAGATGTAGGTATTGGTGTCACTGAGCTGCGGCTCTCTGATGGTCAGAATGAAGCTGTTACTGGTCACATTTCTGGAAAGCTGAAACCGCTCAGAGTACCGCCGCTTCGATCGGTAAACACTGCCGTTTTGATAATGACTCAGTATGACCGGCCCGCCTCGGGAATGGTGCCAGTGTACATCATATTTGTCCACGGTGTTATCGACATTACTGCTCCACAAATCACAGTGAAATGTCACTGTCCCACCCTCAGTCACCGTCACTGCTTCAGGGGATTGGAAAAGAACTGGCCATGTATCCTGATCTGTGAATAGAAAATAACTGAGATCAGAATAGATGAGAAACCTCAAAATAATCACCTGGAAACGAAGCCATGACAAAATCTCCTCGATATAATCAATAGTTGTTGTGGATTCCAGCCACTAATTAGAAACCAAATTGTTTTGGACAACATCTGAGCTTTGCTCTTTCGTGTTACATTGTGCTGACCAACAGCTTCAGAGAGTATTTTGTTGTCAAGGATGTGCAGTGGGACTCGGACAATGAGACCATAAAATAGAGGAGCAGAATTAGGCCATTCAGTCCATCATATCTGCTCTACCATTTGATCACAACTGACATTTTTCTCAATCCCATTCTTCTGCCTTTTCCCTCTAACCCTTGCTCCCTTTACTATCAGGACCCTATCCATCTTTATTGCAAGGTGTTCCATTAGCCATTTTCCAGTCCTCTGGGACCCTCCCTGACTCGGGTGATTCCTGAAAGATCACCACCATCTCCTCTACAATCTCCTCAGCTATCTCATGGAGTAAAACAGGCTGGAAACACACCCTTTGGTCCAACCAGTCCATGAAGTCCAACCAATTCCTGAAGAAGGGCTCATGCCCGAAACGATGATTCTCCTGCTCCTTGGATGCTGCCTGACCTGCTGAGCTTTTCCAGCAACACATTTTCAGCTCCAACCAGTCCATCCCAATCAAAATCCCAAAATGAACCAGTCCCACCTGCCTGTGCCTGACTCAGATTCCTCCAAACCTTTCTCATTCATGCACCTGTATAAATATCTTGTAAATGTTGTAACGGTCCCCACATGCACCACTTCCTCTGGAAGTGCATTCCAGGCCCGAACCACTCTCTGTGTTAAAGACTTGCCCCCTGTCTTTCTAAAATCTTTTTGAAATCTCTTTCAGAACTTTGCACTGTACTCCATCTGGTCTGGGTGATTTATTCACTTTCAGACCATTCAGCTTCCCCAGCCCTATTTCCTACACTCACCTCTGCCCCTGGATCCTCTTGAAGTTCTGGCTGGAGTCAGGGATGAACAAAAGCAAAGTTAAAACCAGACAACATGGTGAAGATGAGTGGGAAACAAGAGAACTGGGAAATCTTTAAGGACCAGCAGAGCATGACTGAAAAAGTAACGAGGTGGAGAAGATGAAAGATGTGAGCACGCTATCTAGTAGTGAAAAGAGGATTGCAATAGGTTTTTTAGAGATTTGAAAGGTAAGAGCGAGACAACAAAGGTCATTTGACCACGGCATAATGAGGCTACTGTCAGTTATGGTTGCCTCATCCTCTGCTGAGTATGTTTCTTCTTCCTTGGGATGAATTCCTGTTGTGCCTCCCAAATTACCCCAAGAACCCCTGCCATTGCTGCTCCACCATCTTCCCTTCTGAACTCCCTTCCAATCAACTCTGGCCAGCTCCTCCCTCACCTCTTTGTAATAACCTTTGCTCAGTTGTAATCCTGTTACACATGATTCAATCATCTCCTTCTCGAACTGCCATGTGAATTCTGTCGTATCATGGTCACTGGTTCCTTGGGATTCCTTGACCTTGAACTCCTGAATCAAGTTTGCCTCATTACATTTGTACTGCACCGTCTGAGAGACACAGGGATGAGGGCTTAAGGGCTGCAACATTTCCCACTCTTCCTGCCTGCCATAGGGGTATCAGAGGGATTTACAGCTTAATGATCATCAACTCCCACAGAGAGAGGGAGCGAGTGACAGCGAGGGAGTGACAGAGAGGGAGTGAGAGAGAGGGAGCGAGTGACAAAAATGTCTCCGAAAATGTGAAGGTTAGGTGAATTGGCCATGCTAAATTGCTGTAGTGTTAGGTGAAGGGGTAAATATAGGGGAATGGGTCTGGGTGAGTTGCTTTTCGGAGGGTCTGTGTGGACTTGTTGGGCCGAAGGACCTGTTTCCACACTGTAGGGAATCTAAAATCTAAACTCATTTGGCCTCATTATGAATTTATCTTCCTTGGCCATTGGTCCTGGAGTGCGACTTGATCCTAGGGTCTCTGATTCAGAGGCAAGAACTCTGTATGTATTTAGGCTGAACTTGTATCAGCCCTTTGTTCCCATCCAATTGGCGTTCTGTGGCAGTTGCAACCATCATATTATAAAAATGACAGAGAGCCATTGAAGATGATGTAAAATAGCTCTGCAAGCATGAAAGCAGATCCATGAAATTACTTGTAACAGAGAAAGATGAAGAAGTTCAGGGAATTCTCACATCACCATGCGGTTATGATCCCAGCAGGTGAGAACTCTCGATAAGACAGAACTCAAAATGAAATCTGGCCCAATAGGTTATGTGCCTTTTAGCTGAATTGTTTGTGATTCACTGAATCAAGACACACAAGCCTATTAATTTTATTTTCAACAATAAAACAGGAATTTATTTCGCAATACAAAAGAAAAATTAAAATAAATCAATCCAATTTTTATCTAAAGTTACAAGACTTTACAAAAGATCTAAAACCCAGAGCAAAGCCAATTTTGATTCTTTAATGTCCTTTTGGGAAAGAAACTGCCGTCTTTACCTGCTCTGGCACACATGTGACTCCAGACACACATCAATGTGATTGACTCCCATCTACCATCTGTCCTCATTTGGCGGGGTTTTAATGCTCGCTGAGCCAGCCCAGTGCTCTCATCCCATGAATGAATTAAATAAAAGTCCCCTCCCCACTCCCTGACTTGCTCCCCTCTTCCCCCACTCCACATCTGAACCCTTTCCCACCTGGCACACTTGCACCTGTCACTCTAACCCCGTCCTAGTTGGTATCCTACTGAGCTGGCACTCTCAACCCGGCATCCAATTTACTCAATCCCTTTACCAGTCTGGCTCCCTACCCTCCCAGCACTGAACCCTCACACTTAACTGACGTCCTTACATTTTAACAGCATCTACTAAAGTGGCTGCCTGTGATTCTTTACATTTCAACCTCAAATTACATTGAAAGTTTCCTTTTGAATTGCAGAAGGTGGCAGCGGACAGCTGTAACATTGGAGACTGCTGTTTGCCTTCTGGTGACATTTTCTGCTCCACAAGACAAATACGGTTCTGCATTTCTGAAGGAGTCCTGATTGAAATCTCCTCTCAGTTTTGTGGTGTTCCCTTCTATTATAGAAAAAGGAAGCGTTGGAATGGTAATTGGAGAGAGATTGCCCCTCACTGGAAAATCCAACCCCGTGAGATTAGACTTTCTCAGTCTTTTAATAAACTGCAGATTCTGAAGCAGACCCTCCTGTGGAAGTGTCACTAACTAAGCTTTTACATGGGGATAACAAAGCTTTCTCTGAACTGCCCCATTCTTCCATCAAGGAGAGAAATCGTATTGACTTCAGACCCCAGTCAGTTTTCCTCCAAAACTAGTTTAAAATCCTATAATTAATGATTTTTTTCTCATTGAAATCAATCTATGAGTATTCTAATCTCTAACCCTCACTCACCATCACACTCTCAGTGGCCCTCACTCATTACTCTGACATTCCTCACTGAATCCTCAGTCACCCTGACTCATACATCACTCGTGCCTCACTCAAGCTCAGTCACCCATTTCCCAGAATCACTTACTCTCCCTCATTCACTCTCATTGATCCTTACTGACCCTCATTCACCATCACTTGCTCATCACCCGCCCTCACTCATTCATACTTATTCACTCTCACTCCACACTCACCATCGCTCCTCAGTCATGATTACTCACCCTTACACACTCATCCTCACTCACTCGCACACACTCACTGTACACCCATCCTTCCTCTTTCACTGTCACTCAGCCTCACTCGCTCACTCCCTTTCTGTCATTCACGACCTCCCTGGCACTCCCTCTCTATCACTCCCTCTCTATCACTCACTCCGTCTCTGTCACTCCCTGTCTGCCACTTGCTCCCTCTCCGTCAGTCCATCTCTATCACTCTCTCTCTGTCACTCCCTCTCTATCACTCCGTCTCTGTCAGTCCCTTTCTATCACTCCCTCTCTGTCACTCCTT
>NC_057718.1:4178137-4187984 GCF_004010195.1 Chiloscyllium plagiosum | reverse complement strand
CCTCTCTGACATTCGCTCCATCTCTCAGTCGCTCCCTCTCTGTCACTCCCTCTATATCACTTGCTCCCTCTCTGTCACTCACTCTCTATCACTCACACCCTCTCTCTCACTTGCTCCTTCTCTGTCACTTGCACCCTAATTGTCACTCCCTCTCTGTCATTCGTTTTCTGTCACTCCCTCTCTATCACTTGCACCCTCCCTGTTTTTCCCTCTTTCTCACTCCCTCTCTGTCACTCGCTTCCTGTCACTCACTCCCTCTCTGTCACTCGCTCCCTGTCACTCCCTCCCTGTCACTCCCTCCCTCTGTGCCTCTCCCTCTCTGTCACTCCCTCCCTGTCACTCCCTCCCTGTCACCTGCTTCCTCTGTGTCACTCCCTCTCTATCTCTCTGTCTATGTAACTCCCTCTCTGTCACGCCCTCCCTGTCACTCACTCCCTCTCTGTCACTCCCTCCCTCTCTGTCGCTCCCTCTTTGTCACTCACTCTGTCACTCGCTCCCTCTCTGTCATTCTCTCTCTGTCACTCCCTCACCGACTGGCAGGAGCCAGGGGAATGGTCTGTGATCCAGGGCAGTGAGCTGACTGCTGCTTCTGCTGGGGACAGAGTTTGGGAACTCGTGGGAGGGGCCAAGAGCTTGTGGAGGGGGTTTGAGATTTCGGGGCCTGGGTCTGTTATAAAGTTTATAAAATGTTAATTAAACAGGATGCTTCCATGGTGAAATCACTGGCAATCAAATCAATATTGTATTAGAGAATGCTTACTGGTCACATTCAGCCGGGTCCCGTTCCCAATGACTTGTCGCCAAATCTGACAGAAGTAGGTATTGGTGTCACTGAGCTGCAGCTCTCTGATGGTCAGAATGAAGCTGTTACTGGTCACATTTCTGGAAAGCTGAAACCGCTCAGAGTACCGCTGCTTCGATCGGTAAACACTGCCATCCGTATAATGACTCAGTATGACCGGCCCGCCTCGGGAATGTTGCCAGTGTACGGTGTATCTGTCCACGGTGTAATCACTAGCTCCCTCTCTGTCACTCCCTCCCTGTCACTAGCTCCCTCTCTGTCACTCCCTCCCTGTATGTCACTCCCTCTCTGTCACTCCCTCCCTGTCACTAGCTCCCTCTCTGTCACTCCCTCCCTGTCACTCCCTGACTGACTGGCAGGAGCCAGGGGAATTGTCTATGATCAGGGCAATGAGCTGACTGTGCTGCTTCTGCTGGGGACAGGGTTTGGGAGGGAATGGACTGAGAACCCGTGGGAGGGGCCAAGAGGCTGTGGATGGGGTTGAGAGTCCAGGGCCTGGGCCTGTTATAAAGTTTATAAAATGTTCATTTAAACAAGGTGCTTTCATGGTGAAATCACTGGCAATCAAATCAATATTGTATTAGAGAAAACTTACTGGTCACATTCAGCCGGGTCCCTTTCCCCAAGACTTTCCCCCAAATCTGACAGATGTAGGTATTGGTGTCACTGAGCTGCAGCTCTCTGATGGTCAGAATGAAGCTGTTACTGGTCACATTTCTGGAAAGCTGAAACCGCTCAGAGAATCCTCTCGATCGGGAAACACCGCCGTTTTGATAATGACTCAGTATGACCGGCCCGTCTCGGGAATGGTGCCAGTGTACATTATATTTGTCCACGGTGTAATCGACATTAGCGCTCCGCAAATCACAGCGAAATGTCACTGTCCCACCCTCAGTCACCGTCACTACTTCAGGGGATTGGATAAGAACTGTCCATTTATCCTGACCTGTGAATAGAAAATAACAGATCAGAACAGATGAGAAACTTCAAAATAATCACCTGGAAACGAAGCCATGACAAAATCTCCTGGATATAATCAACAGTTGCTGTGGATTCCAGCCACTAATCAGAAACCAAATTGTTTTGGACAACATCTGAGCTTTGCTCTTTCGTGTTACATTGTGCCGACCAACAGCTTCAGAGAGTATTTTGTTATCTAGGATGCGCAGTGGGACTCGGACAATGAGACCATAAAATAGAGGAGCAGAATTAGGCCATTCAGTCCATCATATCTGCTCTACCATTTGATCACAACTGACATTATCGCAGGGTGTTCCATTAGCCATTTTCCAGTCCTCTGGGACCCTCCCTGACTCGGGTGATTCCTGAAAGATCACCACCATCTCCTCTACAATCTCCTCAGCTATCTCATGGAGTGAAACAGGCTGGAAACACACCCTTTGGTCCAACCAGTCCATGAAGTCCAACCAATTCCTGAAGAAGGGCTCATGCCCGAAACTTTGATTCTCCTGCTCCTTGGATGCTGCCTGATCCGCTGCGTTTTTCCAGCAACACTTTTCAGCTCCAACCAGTCCATCCCAATCAAAATCCCAAAATGAACCAGTCCCACCTGCCTGTGCCTGACTCAGATTCCTCCAAACCTTTCTCATTCATGCACCTGTATAAATATCTTGTAAATGTTGTAACAGTCCCCACATGCACCACTTCCTCTGGAAGTGCATTCCAGGCCCGAACCACTCTCTGTGTTAAAGCCTTGCCCCCATGTCTTTCTAAAATCTTTTTGAAATCTCCTTCAGAACTTTGCACTGTACTCCATCTGGTCTGGGTGATTTATTCACTTTCAGACCATTCAGCTTCTCCAGCCCTATTTCCTACACTCACCTCTGCCCCTGGATCCTCTTGAAGTTCTGACTGGAGTCAGGGATGAACAAAAGCAAAGTTAAAACCAGACAACATGGTGAAGATGAGTGGGAAACAAGAGAACTGGGAAATCTTTAAGGACCAGCAGAGCATAACTGAAAAAGTAACGAGGTGGAGAAGGTGAAAGATGTGAGCACGCTATCTAGCAGTGAAAAGAGGATTGCAATAGGTTTTTTAGAGATTTGAAAGGTAAGATCTAGACAACAAAGGTCATTTGACCACGGCATAATGAGGCTACTGTCAGTTATGGTTGCCTCATCCTCTGCTGAGTATGTTTCTTCTTCCTTGGGATGAATTCCTGTTGTGCCTCCCAAATTACCCCAGAAACCCCTGCTATTGCTGCTCCACCATCTTCCCTTCTGAACTCCCTTCCAATCAACTCTGGCCAGCCCTTCACTCACATCTTTGTATTAACCTTTGCTCAATTGTAATCCTGTTACACATGATTCAATCATCTCCTTCTCGAACTGCCATGTGAATTCTGTCGTATCATGGTCACTGGTTCCTTGGGATTCCTTGACCTTGAACTCCTGAATCAAGTCCACCTCATTACATGTGTATTGCACCGTCTGAGAGACACAGGGATGAGGGCTTAAGGGCTTCAACAATTGGGAGGATCCACTTCGGGGCCAGGGTGGAGTTGAGGATGGGGAATAGTAAATGGTTTCCTGTCGTGGATGGGCTGAATCTCCAAACGAAGAGCAGGGTGAGCTCAGCCAGGATCACTGCAGCTCCCGCTAGCCCTAAGGTGCAAACATCAATGACCTTTCCTCCATCAATAGGTCAGAAATGGGAATGTTCACCAATGATTGTACAATGTTCAGCACCATTTGCGACTCCTCTGACACTGAAGCAGTCCATGTTGAAATGCAGCAAGGTTTGGACAATATCCAGGTTTGGGCTGACGTGTGATAAGTAAAACTGACAGGCAGTGAGCCCCATCTCGAATAAGAGGCAATCTCATTGTTGTTCCTTAACATTCAAAGGTATCACCATGACACAATCCCGCACTATCAATATCGAGGAGTTATCAATGACACAGAAATGTATCTGCACTCATCATATAAACACAGGGGCTACGAGAGCAGGTCAGAGCCTAGGTATCCTGCAGTAAGTAACTGATCTGACTCCTCAAAGATTGTCCACCACCTGCAACCCACAATCAGGAGTGTGGTGGATGACTTGCCTGGATGGGTGCAGTGACAACAACTCCCAAGAAGCTTGTCACCATCCAGGCTGAAGCAACCCTTTGATTGGTATCATATTCACAAATGTCCATACCATTACCGACGTGCAAACACAACAGTGTGCACACTCTGACACAGAGCTCCCTGCCCTGAGAGAGACACTGGGCAGGAGAAGGTCAGCTCCAGGAACACAGTGACAGATACACTTTCTTCTGGAAGGGGACACTTAGGAAGAACATAACTCCATGGAGATGGAGTAGGGGGGAGAGGATGCTGACTGAGAATGTGACAAGCAAAGGAAAGGGAGGGAATGGGTTCACAATCTGTAGGAGTTGAACTCAGTATTGAGCTCAAAGTTGTAAATGAGAATTTCTGGGGAAAGGTCACTGGAGCTGAAACATCAGCTTTAACTCATCTCTACAGATGCTGCCAGATCTGTGGAGCTTTTCCAGCAAATTCTGTTTCTGATTTCCAGCATCCACAGTAACTTTGGTTTTTATCAGATTTCCTCTTATCCACCTTCTCTCCAGAGAGAACAGCCCCAACGTCTTCAATCTGTCCTCATCGCTGAATTTCCTCATCCCTCAAACCATTTTCATAAATCACTTTTACACTCACTCTCCAAAGCAGTCACAACCTTCCTGTGGTGTGGGACCTATAACTGCACACAATACTTCAGCTGGGAATGAACAAGGGTCTTCTATAAGTTCCACATCAGCTCCCTGCTCTTGTACAGATGGACGGAGAGTGAGGTCAATAAAGCAGACAGTGTCCTCGGAGTGTGCAGGAAGTGATTTACAAGAATGGTTCAAGGGATGAGGAACTTCAGCGATGAGGAGAGATTGAAGATGTTGGGAACTTTCTGTCTGGAGAGGAGGCGGCTGAGAGGAAATCTGATTGAGATTTTTAAAATCATGAGCAGGCTGGGCAGAGTAGATAGGGAGAAGGGGTTTCTGCCTGTAAAAGGAACAAGAACAAGAGGGGCATAGATTTAAAGTGATCTGCAAATGAAGGAAATATGATCTGGCTTGGAAATGTGATGGAGGTAGGTTCACCTGAGCCTTTGAAGAGGAGGTTTGTTGCTGATTTGTACTGAAACGGTCTGCAGGGATACAGGGAAAACAGAGGAGATTGGCACGAGGTAACGATGATCGTTTGACAGGCTGGTACAGACACAATGGGCAGGATGGCCTCCTTCTGTGCTGTAATAATTCTCTGATTCTGCTCTTTCCCTTTGAGCCTACACTCGTTCCCATTCCCATACCATCCTGGTCCTGATCCACATAGCTCTCTCCACCCATTGTCCAAGCTCCTGTTTCTGGAACATTCAATAACTCCCCACCCCCTGAAACCATTTGCTCCCACAGCCCTAAAATTCAATTCATCCACATTTCACTGTCTCCTATCACAAATATCCAGTATCCAGTACCCTCAGTCGAACCCAATAACCTCACAGTGGAATGTACAGACCCACCAATGAGACCTATCCCTCTCCCACCATACTCAACCAAAGACCCACATACCTCCGCATGATCTGCTTTAATTTCGACAAGGTCTTTGAGAAGGTGCAACACCAGAGGCTGCCAAATAATGTCATAGCCCATAGTGTTAGGAGCAAGGTACTGGCATGGAGTGGGATTGACTGGCTGGCAGAAGGCAGAGAGTAAAGGTAAAGGATGTTAACCAGTGACTAATGGAGTCCCATTAGTGTCAGTCTGGGGTCTAGAGATGTTCATGTTATACATTATTGATATGGTCATTGCAACTGAGGGCACTGCTGCTAAGGTTGCAGATGACACAAAGCTATATGGTGGGACAGGTAGTGTTGAAGAAGTGAGGAGGCTGCAGATTGATGTGGACAGGCTAAAAGGGTGAGCGAAGACGTGGTGGATCGAATACAGTGTTGGAAAGAGTGAGGTTATGCACTTTGGTAGGAAGAATAGATGCATAGACTACGTTTTAAGAAGGGAAAGGCTTCAGAAATCTGTAGCTTAAAGTGATTTTGGAATCGTAGTTCAGGATTCCCTTAAGATTAATGTGCAAGTTCAGTTTATAGTTAGGAAGGCAAATGCAGTGTTGGCATTCATTTCAAGAGGGCTGGAATACAAGAGCAGGGGTGTAGTGTTGAGGCTGTATAAGGCACTGGTCAGACTGCATTTGGAATATTATGAACAGTTTCAGCCTCTATCTCAGGAAAGATATGTTGTTATATGAGGGACTTGCAGTAAACACACTGGATCATGAGCCAGGCAGGATGATGTCAGACTTCTGAGGCACTGCTGGTGAGAGCAATTCAAGTTTGCATCCTATTGGTTTGTCGACTCGCGGAGGGGCACACTGACTGGTTGAACATCCTAGTTCCATCTCAATCATCTCTTTTGGATTATTAAGGCAATTCCCCAGTTCCTATCCATTCCCCCAAGGCATTACCCCCACTGTATCAGTGAAAGTAGAAACACATAAAAGTATCACAGAGTCACATCACGTATTGAGGAGTCTATTTGATGGATAGATACTGAAGGTTCATTTACTTTGCCATAATTTGGTGATTTTTAAAAGTTCAGTGCTCCAATCAGAAACTTTGTGCAGAACTGGCATGGGATTCTCAAATGTCAGACACTGGAGCCCAGGAGTGGGACAACTGGACAGCATTGTTCAGTGTCACATCTCACACTATATGTTCCCATTGCACTGTGAGAAAGCCCAATTTCACCTTAAATAGGAAATTGTGAATTACAAAATACCAGCTCAAACACCAGCACACAATCCAAAATTGAAACTCAACATAGAACTCTATGGAAACAATTTCAAGCATTTACTTACCCACTGCGACAGAGAGCATTAGAAATAAGACAAACAATTTCTGTAAAAACATTTCAAATAAATGTATTTTTTCAATTGCTGACCTATCTCAGACTGTGTTGTAATGTTGCTGTTTCAGGGTCTCCGTAATGTGGAATGTCTTGAGGTTTGTGCATAAAGTACAGCACAGAAAGAGGAAGGAGGAAGTGGGCTGGCCAACAATGAAAGAATTTACTGTAAATGTATTGACACATTCCAGATCAGCAGTGAGGCCATGCTTCCTGTTTCTCTCCATCTCTCCGAATGCAAGTGAGCTGCTGAGGTGTGATGTTGAGCTCCACAGTGAATAGTTTCTGCATTACAAGCACAGTACTAGCAGCAAAGTGGTGTCCACACTGTGTCCATTCATATCCCTAACATGAACTGTGTCTCTGATAGGAACTATCCCGCAAGGTAACCTTGTCTCCTACAGGAACCATGAAGACTGAGATTTGTCACAGATTTCTGACTTTCTCCCACCAGGACCCTTCACAGAAATAGCAGCCCAAGGGGAAAGCAACATTAATGCTGTATGAAAGGAGACTGCTAATTGGGTTGAACGTGGATTCTGATTGGTGGAAGTGTTGCCTCCCACATTCTGATTTTATTGTTGGGTGTATGAGGAGCAAAATGTGAGAATACACCTTTCTAATAATTGCTTAAATATCTTTATTCAAACAATGAATTCAGCATTACAATCATTTAAAGCAATAGTGTATTTGGGGACAGTTAAATCCCTTTTATAATATCGAATCTACTTTGCAGTAATTAATCAATAAAATCTCCACTGAGCAAGAAATCTCCACACCACAGCTCTACCTGAAGATAGTTGTAGATAATTCTCCTTTAAGCTTCCCAGAATCTTCAAAACGAACCACAGATGAAATTAATATTCAAATAATTATCCTGAAATCTGTTCATTCATTTCTGGGACGTGGGTGTTACTGGCTGACCCAACATTTATTGTTTGTCCTTTGCCCCATTGAGAAATTGGGAGTGAGCTGCCTTCTTGAATCACTGCAGTCCATGTGGTGAAGGTGGACCCACAATACCCTTAGGGAGGGAATTTCCAGGATTTTGACTCAGTCACACTGAGCGTACATAATGTACTTCCAAGTCAGGATGGTGATTGGCAGATGGGTTGGTGCTCCCATGTATCTGCTGTCCTTGACCTTCTAGGTGGAAGTGGCCGTGAGGTTGGAAGGTGATGTCTGAGGACTTTTGTTGATGTTCTGCAGTGCATCTTGTAGATAATACACACTGCGGCTACTGAGTGTGGGTGGCTGAGGGAGTGAATGCTTCTAGATGTGGTGATAATTGAGAGAGATCGATGGGTGACCTTGTAGAGGTTTATAAACAATGAGAGTTATAGGTAAGGTGAATGAGAGGTCTCTTTTCTGTAGAGTGGGGTGTTTCAAGACTATCAGGCTTATCGTTAAGGTGAGGAGTGAAAGATTTAAAAACATGAGGGACAACTTGGTTTTTACACAGAGAGTGCTTCATGTGTGGAATAAACCTCCAGTGGCAGTGATAGATGCAGGTACAATTGCAATGTTTAAAAGACATTTGGATAAGTACATGGATAAGAAATGTTTTGAGGTATATGGCTGAAGTGCCGAGGGATGAGACTAATTTAGATTGGAATTATTGTCGGGATGGACTGGTTGGACTGAAGTGTCTGTTTCCATTCTGTATAACTCTATGACTGTAAGTGGGCTGCTTTCTCATGGATGGTATCAAACATCTAGAGTATTGTTGTACCCATCCAGGCAAGTGGGAAGTATTCTATCGCTTTCCTGTTGTATGGCTTGGAGATAGTGGACAAGTTTCAGGAGAAAGTGAGGACTGCAGATGCTGGAGATCTGGGTCAAAAAGTGTGGTGCTGGAAAAGCACAGCTGGTCAGGCAGCATCTGAGGAGCAGGAGAGTCGGGGGGTGATGATGGTAGGTTGGAGCGGAAAGGTGGGAAGGAAGATGAACAGGTAGGACAGTTCAAGAGGGCGGTGCCGAGTTGGGGAGTTGGATCTGGGATAAGGTTTGGGGAGGGGATTTGAGGAAATTGGTGAAATCGAGACGTGATCACTGTCAACGCCAGGGTTACTGTACTGGAACAGCTTGGCTATAGGTGCGGCAAGTTCTGGTGCACAAGGGTTCAGTACTACAGCTGGACACTATGGTGTCAGGGCCCATAGCTATTGCAGCATCCAGTGCCTCCAACTGTATCTTGATTAGATTAGAATAGATTAGATTAGATTACTTACAGTGTGGAAACAGGCCCTTCGGTCCAACAGGTCCACACCAACCTGCCGAAGCGCACCCACCCAGACCCATTCCCCTACATTTACCCCTGCACCTAACACTACAGGCAATTTAGCATGGCCAATTGACCTAAGATATCATGTATCTGTGGCCAAACTACTTACAATAAGTCACAGTGAAAATAGTTCATTAGCAAATAACTCAATCCCAGTGAGTGTGATGTAGTCACAGTGCTTTCCCTGCTATACATCCAAACCTTGTGCTGACTCATCAAAAACTGGTTTCAATATTACAGTTAGTGTCCTTCAGCCAAATACAGCGCAATCCAAAACTGCAATTTGTGAGTTTACACTGGGGAAAGCTGTGCTTTATACAGTCAGGGTAAAAGGTAACATCATTAAAGTCCCAGAGGGCAGCTCTTTCTTCACTAGTGAGGGTCATTGCGCCTCAGGTGACAGTGAGGTTGAGAAGGAGAGTCCTATATGATCACATCAGCCAGGGTGGGAATTGAGCCCATGCTGTTGGAGTCACTCTGCATCAGAAACCAAGCTTCCAGTCAAAGAGACAAAGACATGACAGGTGGCCCTGCTCTGTGAGAAAATAACAGAGGGCATTGAAGCAACTTCATTGCCCGAGAGTGAGGTATCCCTCAGATCATTGAAGGAAGGGGAGAAGAGTTAATGAGGGAGGAGGAGGGGCAGTGAGGGGGCATCAGGGAGTAGGTGAGGGAGTGAGAGAGGGGTCAGGGAATGGGTGAAAGTGCACTGAGTAGGGAGGGATATGAGTGAGTAAGGAAGGAGGGGTAAGACAGTGAATGAGGGGCAGGGACAGAGTGAGCGAGAGGGCAGTGAATGAGGGAACTGTGGGAGTGAGTGACG
>NC_057718.1:4165774-4177464 GCF_004010195.1 Chiloscyllium plagiosum | reverse complement strand
CAGTGAGTTGAGAGGTGTGGGCAAGTGAGAGAGGGGGCAGTGAGAGGGAAGGGGCTGTGAGTGAGGGAGGGTAGGTGAGTGAGGGAGGGGGCAGTGAGCAGGAAGGAACTGTGAGTGAGGGAAGGTAGGTGAGTGAGGGAGGGGTCAGTAAGTGGGGTAGGGTCAGTGAATGAGGGAGCAGGCAGGGAATGAGAGGAGGGGCTGTGTGGAAGCAAGGCAGAAGAATTCAGTTTGATCAAATTAAACTTCTTACGATGGTGAAGGCGGGTCTCAAAGGAAATTGATGAAAAATGAAGAGGAACAGAAGACGGTGAAGTGGGAACGATTAAAGTCGGTCTGAACCCCACTGGGTAATGTTCATTCTGAGATAGTGGTCAGGCAGACTTGTCACTGGATGAATAATCGAGGAACACCGGTTAATGATCTGGGAACTTGGTTCAAATCTGCTCTGGCAGCTGATGGAAATCAAATTCAGTTCGTAAAGTTAAGTATAAAGCTGGTCTCAGAGATGGTGACCATGAAACTATCACTGAGGATTGTAAAATCCCACCTAGGTCCCTAACGCCCTTTTGGGATGGAAATGTGCCATCCTTAATCTGGCCTACACGTGACTCCAGACCCACAGTAATATATCTGACTCAACTTCCGCCTGAAATGGCCCCAAGAATCAATCAGCTCAAGGGCAGTTAGGGATTAGGAACAAATGCTGGCCTTGCCAATGAGACCCACATTCCAAGAAAGAATCAATGAAAACTACTCAAAGATGGATTCAGTTGTGGAACCAATTCAGTAATCAATGAGAGGTGCTGATGTGAACAGAGAAACTGGGGGCAGCAGTGAATCAGAACAGTTTCTGGAACAGGAGAGAGGATTGGGAAAAAAGATGGAGAAAAGACTTGTTTGGTCCAATGATCTTTCTTGATCAAAATGTCCATTGGGCGTCTTCATCCCTCAGGAAGGATTTGTTCAGCAGTTCATCTGTCAGCGGTTTATTTAGATTAGATTAGATTACAGTGTGGAAACAGGCCCTTCGGCCCAACACGTCCACACCCGCCGAAGCGAAACCCACCCATCCCCCTACATTTACCCCTTACCTAACACTACGGGCAATTTAGCGTGGCCAATTCACCCGGCCCTGCACATCTTTGGACTGTGGGAGGAAACCGGAGCACCCGGAGGAAACCCACGCAGACACGGGGAGAACGTGCAAACTCCACACAGTCAGTCACCTGAGGCGGGAATTGAACCGGGGTCTCTGGCGCTGTGAGGCAGCAGTGCTAACCACTGTGCCACCGTGCCGCCCACAAATTTCTTGTCTGTTTCTGTAAAATTAAACATCAATGTTGTGAAAAGTGACAATAAAAAACATTTTCAGTGAATGTCTGAGGTCTCAGGATTGACTGAGCTGCTCCACGAGTTCAGCATCATTCGCTGTCGTGAGCTTTAATGTGTTCCTATGGTCACTGGGGCTGGTCAGTGTAGTCACTCCCAATCACAGGGAGCGGTCAGTATGGTCACTCCCAGTCACAAGAACTGGTGAGTATGGTCACTCCCACTCACAGGGAGTGGTCAGTGCAGTCACTTCTGGTCACAGGGAATGGTCAGTGCAGTCACTCCCGATCACAGGGAGTGGTCAGTGCAGTCATTCCTGGTCACAGGGACTGCTCAGTTTGCTCACTCCCAATCGCAGAGACCTGTCAGTATGGAAACTCCTGATTGCAGGGACTGATTAATACAGTCACTTCTGATCACATGGACTAGACAGTACAGTCACTCCCGGTTGCAGGGATTGGTCAGTGCAGTCACTCCCAACCACAGAGACTGGTCAGTACAGTCACTCCTGGTCACAGGGACTGGTTAATGTAGTCACACCCTGTCACAGGGACTAGTCATTTCGGTCACTCCTGCTCACAGGGATGGTCAGTGCGGATACTCCCAGTCACAGAGACTGGTCAGTACGGTCACTCCTGGTCACCGGGACTGGTCAGTGCATCCACTCCTGGTCACTGGGACTGGTCAGTACGGTCACTGCCAGTTACAGGGATTGGTCAGTGTGGTCAGTCCTGGTCACAGGGATGGTCAGTGCGGATACTCCTGGTCACAGAAACTGGTCAGTGCGGTCACTCCTGGTCACTGGGACTGGTCAGTGCAGCCGCTCCTGGTCGCAGGGACTGGTCAGTACAGCCACTCCCAGTCACAGGGATTGGTCAGTGCGGTCACTCCTGGTCACAGGGTCTGGTCAGTACGGTCACTGCCAGTCACAGGGATTGGTCAGTGTGGTCAGTCCTGGTCACAGGGATGGTCAGTGCGGACACTCCTGGTCACCGGGACTGGTCAGTGCGGCCACTCCTGGTCGCAGGGTCTGGTCAGTACGGCCACTGCCAGTCACAGGGATTGGTCAGTGTGTTCAGTCCTGGTCACAGGGATGGTCAGTGCGGACACTCCTGGTCACAGGGATGGTCAGTGCGGACACTCCTGGTCACCGGGACTGGTCAGTGCGGCCACTGCCAGTCACAGGGATTGGTCAGTGTGGTCAATCCTGGTCACAGGGATGGTCAGTGCAGATACTCCCGGTCACAGAGGCTGGTCAGTACGGTCACTCCCAGTTGCTGAGACTGGTCATTGCGGTCACTTCCAGTCACAGGGATTGGTCAGTGCAGTCACTCCCAATCTGAGGGACTGGTCAGTACGGTCACTCCCAGTTGCAGGGACAGTCAGTGCAGTCACTCCTGGTCATAGGGACTGGTCAGTGCGGCCACTCCTGGTCACAGGGGCTGATCAGTATAGTCATCCCCAGTTGCAGAGACAGGTCAGTGCAGTCACTTTCAATCTCAGGGACTGGTCACTGTGGTCACTCCCGGTCACATGGATTGGTCTGTACGGTCACTTTCCAGTCACAGGGACTGGTCAGTGCAGTTATTCCCAGTTATAGGGATTTGTCAGTGTGGTCACTCCCAGTCACATGGATTGGTCAGTACAGTCACTCCCACTCACAGGGACTGGTCAGTGCAATCACTCCCGATGCAGGAACTGGTCAGTGAGGACACTCCCAGTCACAAGGACTGGTCAGTGTGGTCACTCCTGATCCCAGGGACTGGTCTTGGAGCCATCAATCCAGAATGGTCTCACTCTCATTTGAAAGTGGTTCACATCATTCTTGCTTCTTCTGCAGGAGAAAACAGTTTCTTTCTATTGGGCTGGCCTATGCACTGGAACTCCTCGACATATTCTTGTAAAAGTTGAGAGATGAGGGTGAGAGATGAGACTGACTCCAAGCTGCCCTAGGGGCTAATAGTCAAGGGGAGGTCCCACTGAATGGTTCCTGTTGCCCAGTCACACAGCTCACACAAATTAGAGCTCTGACAGTTTTACACCGTTATCGAGAGGATACCTCAACCTGTAGGACAGTCACCAATATTGCTATGTGTGATTGCTGCACCCACGGATGGTGCAAATGTTTGATGTTTATGTTGATGAGTGTGTTAACAATATCTTAAAGGTGCATTCCCACACACTGACACACAGCTTGAATGATGCCCTTCCACCACATGGGACTGACTGCTCTCTGCTGCTTTAACACGTGAGAGGCTGGACCAGCCGCTATCTCTGGATGAGCTGACCAAGGCCCTCGAGTCCTTCGAAAAGAATAAAACTCCCGGAAGTGACAGCTTACCGGTCGAGCTCTATTTTGCTCTGTGAGACTTGATTGGCCAGGACCTGCTGGAGGTGTACTTCAGTATGCTTCAGGCAGGTACCATGAGTGAATCCATGAGGAAACACATCATCACCCTCATCTACAAGCGGAAGGGGGAGAAGGAGGAAATCAGAAATTGGAGACAAATCTCACTATTAAATGCGGATTACAAAATCTTGACA
Source organism: Chiloscyllium plagiosum (assembly GCF_004010195.1). Classification (NCBI taxonomy): domain Eukaryota; kingdom Metazoa; phylum Chordata; class Chondrichthyes; order Orectolobiformes; family Hemiscylliidae; genus Chiloscyllium; species Chiloscyllium plagiosum. Next base: position 4,173,588 of record NC_057718.1, on the reverse strand, counting down.
AAGGTCATCGCCACCTGGGTCAGGTCTGCTCTGGGGTCGGTGATTCATCCTGACCAAACCTGTGAAGGGAGATTTCTGAGAGTCTCGCACTCCTCAGGGATACGATTGCCTACGTGCAGGACAGGGGGCTGGACACCAGCCTCATCAGCCTCATCAGCCTGGACCAGGAGAAAGCCTTTGACAGGATATCACATACGTATATGAGAGATGTTCTCTCCAAAATGTGCTTTGGGGAGGGAATCTGCAATTGGATCAGACTGCTTTACACCAACATTGTCAGTGCAGTCTCAATCAATGGGTGGGAATCAGATAGCTTCCCAGTCAGATCCGGAGTCAGACAGGGCTGCCCTCTCTCTCCTGCCTTGTTTGTGTGCTGCATAGAGCCATTTGCCGAGTCCATCAGGAAGGATGCGAGCCTGAGAGGGGTGACTATTCCTGGCAGGGGGGGTCTGCAGGTTAAGTTCTCCCTGTACATGGATGATGTCGCCGTTTTCTGCTCGGATCCGCTGTCCGTGCGCAGACTCATGTGCATATGTGACCAGTTCGAACGGGCCTCGGGGGCCTAGGTCAACCGAGGCAAGAGCAAGGCCATGCTCTTCTGGAACTGGGCCGACCAATCCTCGATCCCCTTCACCGTCAGGACCGACCACCTGAAGGTGCTGGGAATTTGGTTCAGAGGGGCTGGGGCGTGCGTCGGGTCTTGGGAGGAGCGTATCAAGAAAGTGAGGCAGAAACTGGGTAGATGGAAGCTACGGTTGCTCTCCATCGCGGGTAAAAACCTGGTCATCAGGTGTGAGGCACTGTCATTGCTATTATACGTGGCACAGGTCCGGCCTATTCCCAGAACCTGTGCCACTGCAGTCACCTGGGCAATCTTCCATTTTTAATGGAGATCAAAGATGGCCAGGGTCCGAAGGGACTCACTGTACAAAGCTCTGGGCAACGGGCGAAAAAATATACCCAATGCCACCCTCACCCTGATGGCCACCTTTTTGTGGCTGCATCAAGCTGTGCGTGGATCCCCGGTATGTAGACACCAAGTGTCACTACGTACTGAGGTTCTACCTGTCCCCGGTGTTGCGAAGGATGGGCCTGGCCTCGCTGCCGTGGAACGCTCCAAGTAGTTGGGCTGTTCCATATCACCTGTCCTTCGTGGAGAAGTTTATGAAGAAAAACACCTTTGACCACAAGTCCATCAGGAAGTGGTCAGCACGTAGTGTCCTTGAGACCCTTCGGGAAAAGGAGAGGGCAGATCCAATTGAGCGGTTCCCTGAGCTGACTGTCAAAGTCATTTGGCAGAATGCCACATCGCCAGAACTTTCCAACAAGCACCAAGACATGGCTTGGCTGGTGGTGAGAAGGGCTCTGCCTGTGAGATCCTTTATGCACGCCCGGACTCTCTGCCGCACCGCACGCTGCCCTTGAAGCGGCTGTGGAGGGGACGAGACTGTCACACATCTCCTTCTGGAATGTGCCTACACAAAGGAAGTCTGGAGAGTAATGCAGTGGTGTTTGTTGAGGTTCGTCCTGAGAGCTCCATGATGTGGGACTCTGTGCTCTATGGCCTGTTCCCCGGGACACACACTAAGACGAACATCAACTGTGCCTGGAGGATCATCAAATCGGTCAAAGACGTTCTTTGGTCTGTCCGAAACCTGTTGAACTTCCAGTTGAAGGAGTTGACCCCGACTGAGTGTTGCGGACTGGCACATTCCAAGGTCCAGGACTATGTGTTGAGGGACGCGCTGAAGCTTGGGGCAGCGGCCGCCAGGGCGTGGTGGGAAAGACCACCTTGTAACATCTGCCTGCTAAAGAACAGGGGGCCCACGCAGTAAGTGGGCTCCACTGACGCCTCAGCTGAACATATGGATAGTAAATGTACAGACCTGTATATACAAATGATAAATTCTGATCTCTGTATGCAAAGAAATGGAATGTTTACATATGTATGCCACCACCAATTGTACAGATCATCAAAATATTTTATGAATAAAGTATATTTTTGAAATAAAGAAAAAATTGCTGTTCGTTTCAGTGAAACTTTCCCACACCTTTCCTCATTGATACTGAATGTAACTGATCCACAAGCTTCTCCTGAGCCCTTGTTAGTGTTCCAGCAACATACCTGTCAGGTCGCTGTAAACAGACTGATCCACTGGCTGTAACGTCTATCAGAAAACAGAGAAATATTACAAACTGGGACCTAGTAACAGATGCACAATGTAAATATGTTCATAATTTTTTTCATATTTTAAATTCTCACCAAGTACACAGCATTGGAATCTTCTTAAAATTCTCCTGTGTTCTAGAATGAAATGTAAAGTAGTGTTTAACACATTGTTACTGTTGGTTCCCGAGTTCCCTGGGATGATGCACCATCTTTAGTTGTTTCTTCAGTCAGCTACACACTGTACTTAAACCCGGAACAGCAATAAAGTCAGAGCCAAGCAGATTTATAACTGTACATGCAGATAAACCGAAAGTGAAGGATATTCCCCAAATTGATAATAATGTGACCCAATCACAAGGACTATGGTAGAAGGAATCATACAGCTATAAAAATAAAGTTCAGGAATGTGCATCAAATCTCAATCAGCTGAGGGGACGAAGAATTGTCTCAGAGCAGGTTTCATGCTCCCAGCCACAGGCTCGAGCCATGAAGGTATAAGGTCACCTTTCATGAGCTGAGGATGTGAAAGATTAGATTGGAAAGGTGTACACAGTGCCCATTGTGGCCCTCGGCTTATGGAATCCTGGATATCCATTCCCAGCGATCTATGTGGATAATAAGAATGATGTGGAGGGGCAGGAGGTGAAATGGAAGTCTCCATTGCTCCCTGTTCCTCCCAGAGGGGGTGCCATTCCTCGAAAATGAGAGTGTTCTCAAATAACACTTGCCCCTTCACCAAAGACGCAGTGGTCAGCCATGAATCACTGAGCAGTTTTGAGGGGCCGAACGGCCTTCTCCTGTTCCTGTTCCTTATGTTCTTCATAAACCCTCCATCCTGTTCTCTTGCCGGTGTAGGCTATTTTCTAAACAGAGAAAGTATTTAAAAATTTGAAGCAGAAAGGAATTTGGGAGTCTGAGTTGAGGATTCACTTAAGGTGACCATGCAGGTTCAGTTGGTGGTTAGGAAGGCAAATGCAATGTTAGTATTGATTTCAAGAGGCCTGGAACAGAACAGCAGATAGAGGTGTAATGCTGAGTCTGTATGAGGCTCTGGTCAGACTGCTTTTGGAATATCCTGAACAGTTTTGGGCTCCATATCGAAGAACTGAGCTGGCATTGGATAGTGTATGGAAGAGGTTTACCAGAATGATCTCAGGGATGAAGGGCGTGTCACCTTTGGAGCAGATGAGGACTCTGGGTCTGTACTCGATGGAGTTTAGAAGGATGAGAGGGAATCTGATTGAAACTTACAGAATGCAGAGAGGCCTGGATAGAGGGGACATGGAGAAGATGTTTTCCTAATGGAGGTGCTCAGACCCAAGGACATAACCTTAGGGTGAAGGGGCAACCCTTTGGATTTCTAAAGGAATTTCTTCATCCAGAGGGTGGTGCATCTGTGGAACTCATTGCCACAGAGGATTGTGAAGGCCATGCCACCAAGTGTGTTTAAGATTGATTTTATTTTAAGAGAGATAATCTAATAGAGTCACCAAAGAGAGATAGATAGGTTCTTGCTTACTGAGGGATTCAAGGGTTACAGGGAGAAGACAGGAGAATGGGATTGAGAGGTATCTCAGCTCTGATCGAATAGTAGAGCAGACTGGATGAGTCGAATGGCCTAATTCTACTCCTATATCTTCTGGTCTTACGGTCACTCTAAAATTTGGAAATGGTGTGTGTCACATCTCCCACTCTAACACTGAAATCCGACGCTCAGTGACAATAGACTCAAACACACGGTCAGACAAGTCCCATCAGATCGAGCCTTCCCATGACAGAATCCAACATCCTCAAAAACCACCTGAACTCACCTGCAGTGTTCTCACATTTTCGTAGCCTGCAGTTGTGTTCGGATCATCAGCTGCTCCAGATTGTGCTGTGAAAGCAATGATCAAACACTGTCATCAGTTCCAGTCACTTTCACCACATTGATCTGCCACCAACAATCTCTCCATTCTCGGCTTGCTGAATACTTTATTCTGGTCTTTCCTGTTTTAATTGGGCAGAGGGGGTAGAGTGGAATGTTACTGTTGTACAGGAATCCAGAGCCCTTGGGAGTTGGTTTCAGATTTAGGTCCATCTTTAGATCTGATTTCGATATGCCATTGTTAACTTATGGCCTGGTTAATGTTCAGATGGCTTCCTTTCCATCAGAAACCGTAAGATCATAAGAGACTATAAGACATGGGAGGAGAAATTAGGCCTTTCAGCCATTGAATCTGCTCCTCCGTTCAATCATGGCTGATAAGTTTTTTAACTCCATTTTCTCGCTTTCTCTCCCTAACCTTTGATCTCCTTGGCAGTCAAGAATGTTATGTCTCTCTGTTTTAAATATACTCAATGACCTGGCCTCCACAGCCTTCTGTGGCAATGAATTCCACAGATTCCCCATTCTCTGGTTAAAGAGGTTTCTCCTTATCTCCGTTCTAAAGGGTCTTCCTTTTACTCGAAGGCTGTGCCCTCAGGTCCTTATCTCTTCTGCCAATGGAAACATCTTCCCAACATCCACTCTATCCAGGCCATTCAGTATCCAAACACTGGGAGGTTTCTGTAAAATTCACCAGATCATTCAACTGGGAGTTAGGACATTTCTCTCTGGCACAGAATACTCCCTGAAGTCTGGTGGCCCTCAGGCTAAATCTTCACCAGTCGTTTCTCTCTATCTAAGAAGAGAGCAGCCTCTTTGGTCTGGTAAGACTATGGTGACATGATGACAGCTTCTCCATTCTCCAGAATCTAGAATCCAGCTGCTAATGTCAACATTACTGTATCATCTCTATCACTAGTTTATTACTGGGAGCTGGTTAGCTCAGGTGGCAGGATGGCTGGTTTCTGAGGTTACCAGCAGCTGAGGTTACCATGAAGGACTCTCCTTCTCAACCTGTCCCCTTGTCTGAGGTGTGCTGACCCTCCCAGTCATCTCTCTTTAATGGGAGAACAGCCCAATGGGATTATGGTGACTTTAACTGTATCTCATAACTCTAATGGTTTTCAAATCCAGCCAGAGCACCTGGTCAAAATTCAGTTCAACCTATTGTTAAACAAGTTCTGGAATTAAATCCTAGTCTCAGTGACAGTGATGATGACACTATCTTTGATTGCTGTAAACACCCATCTGGTTCACAATGCCCTTACTGCAATCCTTAACTGGTCTGTTCTATATGTGACTCCACACCAACAGCAATGTGAAAGGCTGTTAACAGCTCTCTGAGGGAATATTACGTATTGGTTATGAATGAGTCAAACAGAACCATCTACAATAATCAAGACCAAGTAAATGATTGACTCACACGTAGTGGACTGCTTTTTTCTCAGACATGTGTGTCCAATCAATAAAATCACTTCTGTATTTCCAAACAGAGCTCCCAGAATGAACCAAACAAGTTTCGTCTTCCAAAGTTGGTTGATTTCTGTGTAAGGAAATGACATGTTTAAGCTGTCAGAAATGGTGAGTGGTGGCCACCAGTGATTGGTGGTTGTGTGATCACTCTTTACAGACGCGTACACAAGACAGCACCATTTATATTTTTTCCCTGTAGAAGGCCCATGATGGTGTTGTACCTCACTGGGGAAGGGAGCTCAAACTCGAGCCCCGTGATTCCCAGAGTTCTGAGCAGCCAGGTTCTGGCCCCCGTTAGAATCACAAACATCGCTTGCTTTATGACATGCTGACTGATGATCATTCTCTGCCCACTGCTTCAGGCAGTATTTCACGTGTTGCAGTAATGTTTATTAAAACTGCAAACACCTTCTCAACAGTTTCTTTGGTGAACTTTCTCCAAGTTTTGGTCTGAAGTCTGCAAAATATAAATGTTTTTTACATGCCTGCACTCTTAGGAGAGAAGAAGCACCATTTCTAAAGAAGCATATGATCTCAAGGACGTACTGTTGGAACAGGCAATCTTCTCTGATACACTGAACAGTTATCAAGCCCCACATCAGTTCCATGAGGAATCATAGAGTCATTGAGTCTTATAGCATGGAGAAAGGTCCTTTGGCCTAAAATATCCATCCCTGCTAACCCCATTTCCTTGCACTAGGCCCTTATACTTCGAAACCTGTCCTATGCATGTATTTGTCCAAATGCCTTTGAAATGATGTTAATGTACCTGCCTTAATCATTCCCATTAGCAGTTCATTCCACATGCATACCAGCCTCTGTGTAAAAAAAATGCCCTTCAGGTTCCCATTTATTCTTGCCCCTCTTACCTTAAACTGATGCCCTCTACTCCTTGATTCCCCAACCCTGGGAAACAAAGACTGAGTGCATTAACTCTATCCATGCCTCTCATCAACTAATACACTCCTGTAATATCCCACTCCCCCGTCAGTTTCCTCCACTCTGAAGGAAAAAGTCCTCGCTTGTCCAACCTCTCCCTCTAACTCAGACCCTTGAGTCCTGGCAACATCCTTGTAAATTTGTTTTGCACTCTTTCTAGTTTAATAACATCCTTCCTAAGGCACAGTGACCTAAACTGAACAAAATATATCAAGTGCAGCCTAACTAACATCCTGCACAACTGCAACATAACTTCCCAACTTCTATACTCACTGCCCTGACTGATGAAGGCCAGTGTGCCAACAGCCTTCTTCACTGCCTGTCTACCAGTGACTCCACTTTCACAGAACCATGCACCTGAACTCTAAGGTCCCTCTGTTCCACTAAACTCCTTAAGGCCCTATAATTTACCATGAAATTCCTCCTTTGATTTGACTTTCCAAAATGCAAGACCTCACACTTACCTATATTAAACTGCATCTACTATTTTTCAGTCCACTTCCCCAGCTGATCAAGGTCCTGCTGCAATTTCTGGTAGGGATATGGGCCAAATTCATGCAAATGGGAATAGGCATGGGCCAGTTAGACCAAAGAGTCTGTTCCATGTTGTACATCTTTGTGACTCTAAAATGAAGATGAAGAACAAAATGTTCCCTGGTACTGATCAAAGAGAGTCACAACAGATTCTGAACCATCAATTTATAAAAGAAATCAAGGTATTCTTTACAGCAAGAAATGGATTGACATTAGACAACACTGATCAATAACATATAGTTGAGCAAGCCAAGTTATGGAAAGGTACCCTAAACAGAAACAGCATTTGACCAGGAGTGGAACATGTGTTGATTTGAAATGAAAGAATGGTTGTGCCAAAGTCACTGTAAAGGGAAGTCCTACAGAATATCCACTGGGGACACGGAAGAGTCATGAAGTGCAGAGCAAGATCAAGGTAGCAGTCTGGACACTGGGCATTTTGAAAGAAAAAGAGGGTTACATTTCATCATGACAAGCATCTGCTGTTCAGAGCCAAGAGGCAACAGAGTCAAGGATTTCATCAGGATATCCAGATAAAAGGACATCAATGATTCCGTCTGATGTTAGATGACAGATGTACAAGTCGTTCTGCTCTAACCTGCGTTTTGTTAATGTAAATTCATAGAACATAGAACATAGAACAATACAGCACAGAACAGGCCCTTCAGCCCACGATGTTGTGCCGAACATTTGTCCTAGCTTAAGCACCCATCCATGTACCTATCCAATTGCCGCTTAAAGGTCACCAAAGATTCTGATTCTACCACTCCCACAGGCAGCGCATTCCATGCCCCCACCACTCTCTGGGTAAAGAACCCACCCCCTAACATC
>NC_057718.1:4123290-4164768 GCF_004010195.1 Chiloscyllium plagiosum | reverse complement strand
GTGTTGGTGGACACCGCTTGCTCCTTCTCCAAGGACACCCGGGCTCTAGCGTAACCGCGGAAGAGGGGCAGGCAGTCGGCCCTAACGACCCCCTCCACGGCCCGCTGCCTGGACCTGTTAATGGCCAGTTTGGTCAGGCCCAGGAGCAGACCCACGAGGAGGTCTTCAGACCTGCCCTCCCTCCTCCGTACCGGGTACCCAAAGATCAGGAGCGTGGGACTGAAGTGCAGCCAAAAACAGAGGAGAAGGTTTTAAAGAAAATCGAAAAGGGAGTGCAAACGCCCACACCCAATATATACATGGTCCACAGACTCCACAGCGCCACAGAACAAGCAGTTGGGCTGGGAGTCTGTGAACCACCGTAATCTGCGGTTGCAGGGGACTGCTGCGTGCAGCACACTCCACCCCAGATCCCCGAGAGAAAGGGGGAAGACTCCCGCGTAGAGTGCGAACTTTTAAAGTGTGTAATGGTTATAACACGATTTCCGCCTCATTAGTTTAAATGGTGCTGCTATTATGTGTTTTTCTAACAACATGAGAACAGAACTCCCACATTATAACAGAACCGACTGTATTTAGTCCTGGTTGTGTTTGAGTTTGCAGCATTGTAAAATCCCAGTTCAAATGATGATATGGTTTCCCTGGAGCTGATTTTGAGTTTCATTGAGACAGTGTTTGAGGTCGAGGTCAGAGTGGGAGTGAGAATTAAAATGAGAGTGAGTGGAAGCACAGCACTGATGGAGGATGTGAGCCTCCACAGCAACAGGCTACTGGGCACCTGTCTGACCCTCTGCATCACCTCCCACACCTTGCTGACACTCAATGCTGACACGAGCAATGTGCTTTATGACCGGAATGTTCCAGTCAACAAGCCTACCCCCAGTTTCCTGTCCTCACAAACTTCTCTCCCCCTCCCTGACACATCTGCTGACTGATGCAAACCCATAAGATTGATGAAATTGACCTGTGCTACCTTTCCTTTCTGGACTCCACAATGCTGTGCTTGGTGATCCCTCTCCATCAGAGTGCTCCATACGGAGCAACATTCCCGAGCAAGGTCCACCAACAAGACGTCATTCAAGAGATGGAGACAGTAAGATATCACTGATACATTCTCCCCTTGTGTCAAAAGCAATCTGTCAAATGGCTGCCTTGGAGCACCCACACTGAGAGTGGGCCTTGCTGAATAGGATGAGAGCTGGAAATGTGTTGCTGGAAAAGCACAGCAGGTCAGGCAGCATCCAGGGAACAGGAGAATCGACGTTTCGGGCATAAGCCCTTCTTCAGGACTTAAGCCCTTCTTCGGGCTTATGCCCGAAACGTCGATTCTCCTGTTCCCTGGATGCTGCCTGACCTGCTGCGCTTTTCCAGCAACACATTTCCAGCTCTGATCTCCAGCATCTGCAGACCTCACTTTCTCCTGAATAGGATGAGAACCAGTCAAATTCTCTGAAGCAGCTAGCTCCCTCCCTCAGGGGGCTTCAATCCAAAGCCCTCCGTCACACGCGAGTGGAGAGATGCAGACTACCCTGCACCTTCCCGAGGAGTGTCCCCTCAACAGAGAAATGGACTCATCACAACCGCCCCAAGCAAATCAGGAGGGGATCACTCCCAATATTGACAAAGAAAGATTAAGAATTGCTGATTTCATTTGTTGTAAACACTATAAAGCTGAAGTAGAAAAGGTTATATTTCAGACTTGTTCAAAATATCTTGAAACAAAAACAACTATCAAAAAAAGTGTTGTGAAATGATCCCAATCCCAGCCTGTCCATCACCCACACAATCAGAGATCAGTTAGTATCATAGAAACAGGACATACTTGTTACAGTCAGCTGGGTTCCATTCTGACTGATATCCCCACATACCTTACTATAATAGACCCCAGTGTCATTGGGCTGCACATTAGTGATGGTAAGAATGAAGCTGTTATTGGAGGGCTCTCTGGAAAACTGGAACCGCTCAGTAAACCCTGAGCTCCGTCGTTTGATATTCCTCACGTCATGTGTTAAAACCCATTCCGTGTTTTACCCTGGTTATTCCCGGTGCCAGTGAACATCGGTGCGTGTTACTGCAACGTTCATCACGATGCACTGTAACCGGGCAGTGTGACCCTCGGTGACATGTTCCAGGATCGGAGACTGGAGAAGGACTGGGACAATTACAGCTTTAAGAGAAAAATATGTGAGTAATTTAAAACTAATCGAAAGCTTATTAAATATTTAAAATATTTAATGAAAAACATATCAGCTCATGTTACCTTGGGTGAATTCTCAACCTATTATCAAGCAGCCTTACCTGAAAAACTCAAGGATTACTTTAATTCAAGGGTCTGTCCCTGTTGCTTGGAAAGGAGGGTGAGAGAGGAGCAGGGCAATTGTCATTGGGGACTCCATAGTTTGGGGGACAGATAGCAGATTCTGTGGGAACGTGAGAGACACATGATTAGTGTGCTGCCTCCCAGGTGCCAGGTTTTGTGATGTCTCGGATCGTATGTTCGGGATCCTTGAGGGGGTGGGGGAGCAGCTCCAAGTTGTGGTCCACATAGGCACCAACCACATAGGTAGGAAAAGGGATGGGGATTTAAGGCTGAAATTCAGGGAGCTAGGGTGGAAGCTTAGTGCTAGTTCAAACAGAATTGTTATCTCTGGTTTGTTACCTATGCCACGTGCTAGTGAGGCATGGAATACAGCGAGAGAGAAGTTGAACACATGTCTACAGGGATTGTGCAGGAAGGAGGGTTTCAGGTATCTAGATAATTGAGGCTTATCCTGGGGTAGTTAGGACCTCTATAAACAAGATGGTCTACACTTGAACCAGAGGGGTACCAATGTCCCGGGGGGGGGGGAGGAATTTGCTAATGCTCTTTGGAAGGGTTTAAACTAATTCAGCAGGGGGGTTGGGAACCTAAATTGTAGTTCCGGTGTCCAGGAGGTTGAGAATAGTGAGGTCTGAAATAAGGTTTCAAGGTCACAAGAATTCACCAGCAAGCAGGAAGGTGGTTTGAAGTGTGTCTACGTCAATGCCAGGAGCATCCAGAAGAAGGTCTGTGAACCTGCAGCATGGGTTAGTACCTGGGACTTTGATGTTGTGGCCATTTTGGATACAGGGATAGAGCAGAGGGAGGAATGGTTGTTGCATGTTCTGGGATTTCAATGTTTCAGAAAGATGGTAAAAGTTGGAGAAGTGTGGCATTGTTAGTAAAGGACAGAATTACGTTTGCAGGAAAGGCGTTTGAGAACTCGTCTACTGAGGTAGTATGGGCTGCGGTTAGAAACAGGCAAGGAGAGGTCACTCTGTTGGGAATTTTTTTATAGGCCTTGGAATGGTTCCAGAGATGTAGAGGAAAGGATATCAAAGATGATTCAGGAGCGACAGTAACAGGTAGTTGTTATGGGAGTTTTAACTTTCCAAATTTTGACTGGAAATACTATCGTTTGAGTACTTTAGATGGGTCAGTTTTTGTCCAATATGTGCAGGACGGTTTCCTGACACAGTATGTTGACAGTCCAACAAAGGGTGAGGCCACATTAGATTTGGTATTGGGTAATGAACCCAGATTAGATGAGGAGGTAGAAGGGTGCTTTGGTGAAAGTGTCCACAATTTGGTTACGTTTACATTAGTGATACAAAAAGATAGGTATATAATGCAGGGCAAGAGTTATAGCTGGGGGAAAGGTAACGATGATGCGATTAGGCAAGATTTAGGATACATAGGATAGGAAAGGAAGCTGCAGGGGATGGGCACAATTGAAATGTGGAGCTTGTTCAAGGAACAGCTACTGCATGAGTGATGGAGCTGTGGTTTACTAAAGAAGGTAAATCTCTTGTCAAGAGGAAGAAGAAGACTTATGTTAGGATGAGATGCAAGACTGTTAGGGACTTGAGAGTTACAAGTTAACCAGGAAAGACCTAAAGAGAGCGCGAAGAAGAGCCAGGAGAGGCCATGAGAAAGTTTTGGCAGATAGGATCAAGGAAAACCCTAAAACTTTGTGCAGGTATATATCAGGAATAAAAGAATGATGAGAGTAAGATTAGGGCCAATCAAGGATAGTAGTGGTAAGTTGCGTGTGGAGTCTGAGGAGATGGGGAAGCGTTAAATGAAATTTTTTTGTTGGTATTCGCGCTGGAAAAAGACAATGTCAAGAAGAATACTGAGATACAGGCTACTAGACTGACGGGATTGAGGTTCATAAGAATGAGGTGTTAGCAATTCTGGAAAGTGTGAAAGTAGATGAATCCCCTGAATTGGATGTGATTTAACTGAGGATTCTTTGGGAAGCCAGGCAGGAGATTGCGGAGCCTTTGACATTGATCTTTATGTCATCACTGTCTATGGGAATAGTGCCAGAACACTGGAGGAGAGCAAATGTTGTCCACTCATTCAAGAAGGGGAAGAGAGACAACCCTGGTAATTATAGACCAGTGAGCCTTATTTCGGTTGTGGGTAAAGTGTTGGAAAAGGTTTTAAGAGATGGGATTTATAATCACCTTGAAAGGAATAAGTTGATTAGGGATAGTCAACATGGTTTTGTGAAGGTTATTGAGTTCTTTGAGAAGGTGAATATCAGGATGAACATTTCCCATTAATACCACCTCTGTCTTCTTTCAGCTAGCCAATTTCTAATCCAAACCGTTAAATCATCCTCAATCCCATGCCTCCGTAGTTTGTGTAAGAGCCTACACTACCATGGTTGTATGGTGACCATATGGAGGTTTACAAAGTCTTGTAAGACATGGATAAGGTGAATAATGAAGGTCTTTTTCAAAGGATGTGTGAGTTGAAAACAAAGGAGCATATTTTTAAGATGAGAGGAGAAAGATTAAAAAGCAACCCAGATGGCAAATTTTTCACACAGGATGGTTGAACTGTTGGAATGAACTGCTGGAAGAAATGGTAGGTGCAGGTAGAGATACAATATTTAAAAAACATTTGGATAGATACATGAATAAGAAAGGTTTAAAGGGACATGGACCAAATGCTGGCAAGAGAAATTTGTTTAGTTTGGGAAACTTGGTCGGCATGGACGAGTTGGATTGAAAGATCTGTTTCCATGCTGTATGAGCCCATGACTATATGGCCATCCCATTACAACAATTCACATCCAGTGAAAGTATCCCTCTAAGACAAGTCTTTAGGTTTAATTTAACTGCTGCTGTTCATTTAATTTAGGTTTAATTTAACTCTCTGTCACTGCCTGACTGATTGGCAGGAGCCAGGGGAATGGTCTGTGATCCAGGGCAGTGAGCTGTGTTGCTTCTGCTGGGGACAGGGTTTGGGAGGGAATGAGCTGAGAACCCGGGGGGAGGGACCAAGAGGTTGTGGAGGGGGTCGAGAGTCCTGGACTGGGTCTGTTTTAAAGTTTATAAAATGTTAAATTAAACAGGATGCTTCCATGGTAAAATCACTGGCAATCAAATCAATATTGTATTAGAGAAAACTTACTGGTCACATTCAGCGGGGTCCCTTTCCCAAAGACTTTCCCCCAAATCTCACAGATGTAGGTATTGGTGTCACTGAGCTGCAGCTCTCTGATGGTCAGAATGAAGCTGTTACTGGACACATTTCTGGAAAGCTGAAACCGCTCAGAGAATCCTCTCGATCGGGAAACACCGCCGCCTGCAAAATGTGTCAATAAGACCGGCCCGTCTCGGGAATGGTGCCAGTGTACAGTGTATATGTCCACAGTGTAATTGACATTGCTGCTTCGCAAATCACAGTGAAATGTCATTGTCCCACCCTCAGGCACTGACACTGCTTCAGGAGATTGGATAAGCACTGGCCATGTATCTCGATCTGTGAATAGAAAATTACAGAGATCAGGACAGATGAGAAACCTCAAAAGTAAGCACTTGGAAACAAAGCCGTGACAAAATCGCCTGGATTTTATCAGTAGTTGTGGATTCTCATTAATTAGAAACAGATTCTTTTAGACCATTCCTGATCTTTATCCTTCCACTTTGCCTTGTACTAACCGACAGCTTCAGAGAATATTTTGTGCTCAAGGCTGTGGAGTGGGACTCAGACAATAAGACCACGAAATAGAGGAAAATCGATGTTTCGGGCAAAAGCCCTTCACCAGGGCTTCATCATTCCCGATGAAGGTTTTTTCCCCGAAACGTCGATTTTCCTGCTCCTTGGATGCTGCCTGACCTGCTGGTCTTTTCCAGAACCACTCTAATCTTGACTCCGATCTCAAGCATCTGCTGTCCTCACTTTCACCCATAAAATAGAGGTGCAGAATTCGGTCCACTGAGACTGCTCTGCTATTCGATTATTGTTGATACGCTTCTCAATCTCATTCTTCTGCTTTCTCCCTATAATCCTTGATCCCCTCACCCATTAAGAATCTTTCTACCTTTACCACAGGGGTGTTACATTCATGAATTTCCAATCCTCTGCGACCCTCCCTGATTCCTGTGATTTCTGAATGATCGCCACCAGTGCCTCAACATTGTCCTCAACTGTCTCTTTGTGAAAAATTAGAATATTAAATACATAATCTAATTCCTGAGTAACTATTCAGCAGACCACACTCTTACCTCACACACCTCCAGATCCCTGCCAACTCCCAGCACAGAATGTGAAACCTGACCCCCTTGGATCCTAGCCCATTTCCCCTGCTCTTCCCCAAACCACATCCCCCATTCCCTGCATCAGTTCTCTCTTTCCCAACTTTGCATCTGAATCCTCTTCCCACGGGGCCCACTACCATCTGTCACCCTAGCCTTGACCCAGTTACACATTACTCAATAGACAATAGACAATAGGTGCAGGAGTAGGCCATTCTGCCCTTCGAGCCTGCAACACCATTCAATATGATCATTGCTGATCATCCTTAATCAGTATCCTGTTCCTGCCTTATCTCCATAACCCTTGATTCCACTATCGTTGAGAGCTCTATCCAACTCTTTCTTAAATGAATCCAGAGACTGGGCCTCCACTGACCTCTGGGGCAGAGCATTCCACACAGCCACCACTCTCTGGGTGAAGAAGTTTCTCCTCATCTCTGTCCTAAATGGTCTACCCCGTACTCACCTGGCCCCTTATGGTCATGGCAGCCGAATACATTTCCAATTAGTAATCTATTAAGATGGCACCCTTCTTATCTGGCACTCTCCCCACCTGGCATCCTACTTACCTTTACTTATCTGACTCCTTACCCTGCCAGCAGTGAACCCTCACATTGACCTGATGTGCTTACTTTTTGACAGCAGCTGCTAAAGCGGCTACATGTGATTCTTAACATTTCACTGAAGTTCACTCCCTCCCTGTCACTCAATCTCTGTCACATCCTCCTTCTCTGACACTCCCGCTCTATCACTCGCTCACTCTCTATCACTCCCTCTCTGTCACTCACTCCCTCCCTGTCACTCAATCTCTGTCACATCCTCCTTCTCTGACACTCCCGCTCTATCACTCGCTCACTCTCTATCACTCCCTCTCTGTCACTCACTTCCTCCCTGTCACTCCCTCATTGTCACTCGCTCCCTCTGTCACTCCCTCACTGTCACTCCATCTGTGTCACTCACTACCTGTCTGTCACTCACTCCCTCTGTCACTCGCTCCTTCCTCGTCACTCCCTCTTTATCACTCACTCTATCACTTGCTCCCTTTCTGTTACTCGCTCCCTACCTGTCACTCCCTGACTGATTGGCAGGAGCCAGGGGAATGGTCTGTGATCCAGGGCAGTGAGCTGACTGTGCTGCTTCTGCTGGGGTCAGGGTTTGGGAGGAAATGGGATGAGAACCCGGGGGGAGGGGCCAAGAGGTTGTGGAGGGGGTTGAGAGTTTGGGACTGGGTCTGTTATAAAGTTTATAAAATGTTCATTTAAACGGGTTACTTCCATGGTGAAATCACTGGCAATCAAATCAATATTGTATTAGAGAATACTTACTGGTCACATTCAGCCGGGTCCCTTTCCCAAATACTGTCCCCCAAATCTGACAGATGTAGGTATTGGTGTCTCTGAGCTGCAGCTCTCTGATGGTCAGAATGTAGCTGTTACTGGTCACATTTCTGGAAAGCTGAAACCGCTCAGAGAATCCTCTCGATCGGGAAACACTACCGTTTGGATAATGTGCCAATATGATTGGCCCATCTCGGGAATGGTGCCAGTGTACAGTGTATTTGTCCACGGTGTAATTGACATTACTGCTCCACAAATCACAGTGAAATGTCACTGTCCCACCCTCAGGCACCGTCACTGCTTCAGGGGATTGCATAAGAACGGGCCATGTATCTGGGGCGGCACGGTGGCACAGTGGTTAGCACTGCTGCCTCACAGCGCCAGAGACCCGGGTTCAATTCCCACCTCAGGTGACTGACTGTGTGGAGTTTGCACATTCTCCCCGTGTCTGCGTGGGTTTCCTCCGGGTGCTCCGGTTTCCTCCCACAGTCACAAAGATGTGCAGGTCAGGTGAATTGGCCATGCTAAATTGTCCTTAGTGTAAGCGGTATGGGTGGTTTGCGCTTCGGCGGGTCGGTGTGGACTTGTTGGGCCGAAGGGCCTGTTTCCACACTGTAAAGTAATCTAATCTAATGTATCCTGATCTGTGAATAGAAAATAACTGAGATCAGAACAGATGAGAAACCTCAAAAACAATCTTCTGGAAACAATGCCATGATGACAATTGTTCTGGATTCCAGTCACTAATTAGAAACCAAATTATTTTCGACAACTCATGAGCTTTACCCTTTCACGAGACATTGTACGAACCGACAGCTTCAGAGAGTATTTTGTGCTCAAGGCTGTGGAGTGGGACTCACAATAAGACCATGAAAAAAAGGGCAGAGTAAGGCCATTTGGTCCATTGAGTCTGCTCTGCCATTCCATTATTGCTGATATGTTTCTCAATCCCATTCTCATGCTTTCTCCCTATAATTCTTGATCCCCTTACTCATTAAGAAACTGTCTTTATCACAGGGGTGTTACATTAGTGATTTTCTAGTCCTCTGGGATCGTCCCTGACTCCTGTGATTCCTGAATGATCACCATCCATGCCTCTTCATTCTCCTCAGCTATCTCTTTCAGAACCCTGAGGTATTGTCCATCTGGTGCGGGTAATTTATCCACTTTCAGACCTTTCCACTTCCCCAGCACCTTCTCCTTAATGATGTCACTCACCCCTCTGCCCTGATTCTGTTGAAGCTCTGGTGTGCTGCTGGTGTCTTTCATTGATACAAGCTGTCTAGTCAATTCCTCTGCCATTTCTTCATCTCCCTTTATTACATCCCCAGCTTAATGGTGCATGACCATCCTTGCCCCTCTCTTTCCTTTTAGATATCTAAAAGAAAATTCTTGCAATCTTCTTCTTATATTATTAAGGGGCTTATTATTGATTTATTACTGAGGGCATTTTAGAGAAGCACATGAAATACAAGGAATGGAGGGCAGACAGAAGGGATTAGTTTAATTTGGCATCATGTTTGGTGCAACATGATGGGCCGAAGGGCCCATTGTTGTGCTGTACAGTTGTATGTTCTATGTACTAGCTAGCTTACTCTCATATTTCATCCTCCCTCCCCACATTGCTTTTATGATTAACATCAGCTGTTTTTTACAGGCTTCTCACTAATTGTTAACCCCATTTTAATTTTGCTTTTATGCTGTCGCTGACTTCCTCCTCTTAGTATGTTTCTTCTTCCTATGGATGAATGTATGCTGTGCCTCCAAAATTAACCTCAGAAACTCTTGCTGTTGCTGTTCCAGCACTTTCCCTGATGGGCTTCCTTTCCAATCAACTCCAGTCAGCTACTCCTTCATGTCTTTGTTGTTACCTTTACTCAGCTGATTCAAACAACTCCCTCTCAAACTGCCATGTGAATTTGATCGTATCATGGTCACTGGTTCCTTGGGGGTTCCTTGATCTTACCCTCCTGAACCAAGTCTGCCTCATTACACTTGGACTGCGTCATCTGAGAGGCATACGGTCGAGGGCTTGAGGGCTGCAACTTGGGAGGGGTCAGAGGAGGTGTGGGTTAGTGAATGGTTCCTGTTGTGGTGGATGAGTAAAACCTCCAAATGAAGAGCAGGGTGAGCTCAGCCAGGAGCAGTGCAGCTCCCTTTAGCCCTATGGCCCAACCAGCTTCAGCTGCTTCACCAATGACTTTCACTCTGGAGAAGTCTGACTGGCAAGGAAGGAGTGGGGAAGGCAAATAGCAACAGAGTCCTCCTCCTGACTAAATTAGGTGAATGTAGCCTGGTGATAACATGTGCCTTACTTTGTCAAAGAGACAAATATGAGACTTCATGGCAAACAGCCTGCTCCAGGCACTGGTATCTGCTTGTGCACATTATCCAACTGGTGAGGGGCTGTAAGGATGCTGGCATCACCCACCCCAGGACTCATGCTTATGAGTGTTAGATGGCACATCTCCGAACCCAGTCTCCCATCTCCATCGGCCTGGCCTGAAACTGGCAGCAGCAACAAAAACACCACCAGAGGAAATACAGAGACACTGCAGAAGGAAATACAGGAATGTTATTGCTGTAACTCAAGAAGATATTTCTGAAAAATCATCCACTGATAGTATATGGGTTGAAATTAGAAATATAAAAGGGACGATGACGTTGTTGTGGTTCTGGGATAGCTGGTCATGTCGTTTCGTGGCTAATTGATGTTCATGGATGCGGATCGTTAGCTGTCTTCCTGTTTGTCCTATATCGTGTTTTGTGCAGTCCTTGCATGGGATTTTGTACACTACATTAGTTTTGCTCATGCTGGGTATCAGGTCCTTCATTCTGGTGAGTTGTTGTCTGAGGGAGGCTGTTGGTTTGTGTGCTGTTATAAGTCCTAGTGGTCGCAGTAGTCTGGCTGTCATTTCAGAGATGTTCTTGACGTTTGGTAGTGTGGCTAGTCCTTTGGGTTGCGGCATGTCCTCGTTCCGTTGTCTTTCTCTTAGGCATCTGTTGACGAAATTGCGCGGGTATCCGTTTTTGGCGAATGACCTTGATAGGATTGGTCTTTAGGCCCCCCCTGTCATCAGAGGAAAATTGAGGAACAAATGTGTGGAGAGATCTCAGAGACATGTAAGAATAATTAGGTTGAAGTAATGGGTGATTTTAATTTTCCACAAATTGCCTGGGCCCAGCAGAGCATTAAAGATTTGGATGGTGAAGAATTTTGGTAATGTGCTCATGAAAATTTTCTTTACCAATATATAAATGTTCCAACTAGATATGGAGCATTACTTGACCTTGTCTTGGATAATAAGACAGGGCAAAAACTGAAGTGATAGTAAAGGAACACTTTGGGTTGAGTGATCATAAATATATTTGTTTAAAATAATTATGGAAAAGGATAAGCCTTTTCACAAAATTTAAAGATTTTAATTGGACAAAGGCAAATTTTAATGGTATGAGACAAAAATATTTCAAAAATTGATTGGAGTAGACGTCCTGACGTAAAAGGACGTCAGGTAAGTGGGAGGCTTTCAAAAGTGTGATTTCAAGAATTCAGAGTCATTATGTTCCTGTTTGAGTGAAAGACCAAGGCTGATAGGATTAGGGAACAATGGATGAATAAACATCTTGAGGCTGTAGTCAACAAAAAAGAATTGTACATTAGATAAAGACCACTGAATTCAAATGAATCTCTTGGTCAGTGCATTGAGCATAGGAGTTGGGAGGTCATGTGGCAGCTAGACAGGACATTCATTAGACCACATTTGGAATATTGCATTCAGTTCTGGTCTCCCTTCTACAGGAAAGATGTTAAACTTGGAAGTGTTCAGAAAAGATTTACAAGGATGTTGCCTGGATCGGAGGGTTTGAACAAGAGGGAGAGGCTGAATAGGCTGGGGCTATTTTCCCTCGAACGTTGGAGGCTAAGGGGTGACCTTATAGAGGTTTATAAAATCATGAGGGTCTTTTTTCTACGGCAGGGGAATCCACAACTAGAGGGCATAGGTTTAAGGTGAGAGCGGAAAGAGTTAAGAGGGACCTTTTAGATAGGAGTAAAAGTTAGGGTGGCATGGTGGCTCTATGGTTAGCACAGCTGCCTCCTAGTGCCAGGGACCCGGGTTCGATTCCAGCCTCGGGTGATTGTCTGTGTGGAATTTGCACATTCTCACTGTGTCTGTGTGGGTTTCCTCCAGATGCTCTGGTTTCCTCCCATAATCCAAAATTGTGCAGATTAGGTGAACTGGTCATACTAAATTGTCATAGTGTTCAGGGATGTGTGGGCTAGGTGCATTAGTCAGGGGTAAATGTAGGGGAATGGGTCTGGGTGTGTTACTCTTTAAAGGGTTGGGTAAGGGCCTATTTCCACACTGTAGGGATTCTAATTCTGACCTAAGGGGCAACTTTTTCACTCAGATCGTGGTCCATGTATGGAATGAACTGCCAGAGGAAGTGGTGGAGACTGGTATAATTGCAACACTTAAAAGGCATCTGGATGGGTATATGAATAGGAAGAGAATAGGAGAGTATGAGCCAAATGCTGGCAAATTCTAGATTAATTTAGGATATATGGTAGGCATGGACTGAATTGTCTGATTCTGTGCCATGCATCTTTGATTGTATGAGTCTTGGATAGCAGAAAGAGTGTAGAGGCATTCTTACGAGGGAAATCAGGAAGGCAAGAGAAGATATGAGGTAGTCTTAGCAATTAATGTTAAAGATAATCCAAAGAGATTCTACAAGTACATTAAGAGCACGAGAACAGCTGGAGAGGGAGTTGGGCCCTGAAATATCAAAGAGGACATCTTTGTGTGAACCTCAGGAAATGAGAGAGACGTTACATGAATATTTCACGTCAGTTTTACTGTGGAGAAAGAAGTGGAGGGTTAGAGAACTCAGGGAAACAAATATTGATGTTTTGAAAACAGTTTGAAAATGAATTTGAAAGTTTTTCTCTGAAAATGGAGGTCACAGGTAGACAAGGCAGTGAAGAAGGCTTTAGGCACACTGGCCTTCATCAGTCAGGGCACTGAGTATAGAAATTGGGAAGTTACATTGCAATTATACAGGACGTTGATGAGGCTGTATTGTGTTGGAGTACTGTGTTCCGTTTTGGTCACCTTGCTATCGGAAGGATGTTATTAAACAGGAAAATAAATTTATGACGACTCAACAGCGTGAGTCTTACGCAGAGGTGAGACAAGCTAGGACCTTTTTGTTTAAAGCGTATAATGCTGAAGGGTAATCTTACAGAAGAGTATAAGATCATGAGAAGCATGGGTATAGTGAATGCACACAGTCTTTTTTCCCGGATTGGGGAATTGAGGACTAGAGGGCATCTGTTTAAGGTTAGAAGGGAAAGAATAAAAGGGAACCTGAGGAGCAACTTTTTTGACACAGACGTTGGTACGCATATGGAATGAGCTGCCAGCGGAAGTGTTGTGGCAGGTGCATTAATAAATTTAAAAGGCAAAGAATAAATACATGGATAAGAAAGGTTTAGAAGGATATGGGCCAATTGCAGGGAAATGGGATTAGCGTGGATGGACATTTTGGTCAGCATGGATCAGTGTGGGCCGAAGCCCTGGCGCAGTGCTGTAGGACTCTATAGTTCACATTACAGAAGACAAAGTGGTGAAGGTCTTAGAAAATATAAAGGGGGATAAATCTCCAGGACCTGATCCAGTGTATGCCAGGACATTGTGGGAAGTTAGGGAGGAAATTGTCAGATCCTTTGCATTTATATTTGTATCATCTATAACTATGGATGGAGAGCAAGATGACTGGAGAATAGCTGATGTTGTGCCATTGTTTAAGAAGGAATGTAAGGAGAAACTGGGAATTATAGACCTGTGAGTCTGACTCCATTGGTAGGTAAGTTGCTGGAAATGATTCCGAAAGGTAGGATTTTTATGCATTGGCGAGGTAAGGAATGACTAGGATAGTCAGCATGGTTTTGTGCGAGGGAATTCAGTTTTTTGAGGAAGTAACCAAGAAGATTGTTGAGGCCAGAGTGGGAGGCATTGTCAAGATTCTTCATGGTAGACTAACAGACTAAAGTTAGATCACATGGGATTCAGGGTGAGCTTGCCAATTAAATACAAAATTGGCTTAACAGCAGGAGACAAAGGGTGATGGTAGTGTGTTGTTTTTGGATTGGATGTCTGTGACAATTAATGATCCACAGGGATCACTGCTGGGCTCTCTTTAAATAAATGGTCAGTAAGGCATGGTCAGTAAGTTTGCAAATGGCACCAAAATCGGTGAGAAAGGTTATCTGTGATTGCAAAGAGATCTTGATAATTTGGGTCAAAGGGCTGACCAGTGGCAGATTGAGTTTAATTTGGATAAATGCAGGGTACAGCATTTTGGTAAAGCAAACAAGGTCAGGACTTATAGAATTAAAACTAGAGCCTTCAGTAGTGCTTTGGAACAGAGATAACACATAATTCTTCAAAGTTTGCATCACATATAGACAGGATAATTAAGAAGGCATTGAGAACACTTGCCTTCGTTGGTCATATTTTTGAGTATTGAATTGGGACACGGGACATCATGTTGATGTTATACGGGTTGTTGGTGAGACCTCTTGTGATATGCTATGTGCAGTTATGGTCACCCTGTTATAAGGAGGATATTGTTAAACTTGAGAAAGTTCAAAAAGATTTTCCAGGATGTTGCCAGGAATGGAGGGTTTGAATTATATGGAGAGGCTGAATAGGTTGGTACTTTTCTTAATGAAGTTTAGGAGGTTGAGGGGTGACCTTATTGAGATTTACAAAATCATGAGGAGTATAGATAAGGGGAATGGCAGGTGTCTTTTCCCTTGGAGCAGAGGATATCAACACCAAAGGGCAAATTTTTAAGGTGAGAGAAGAAAAATTTAAAAAACACATGAGGGGCAACTGTTTTGTACAGAGAGTGTTCCGTGTGTGGAATGAATTTCCAGAGGAAGTTGTGAATGTGGGTACAATTATACCATTTAAAAGACATTTGGGCAAACATATGAATAATCAATGTTTTGAGGGATATGGGCCAAGTTCAGGCAGGTGAGTTTAGTTTATTTGGGATTCTGGTCAGCATGGAGTTGTTGGACTGAAGGGTCTGTTTCCATGCTGTATGACTCCATCAGTGCCACTGGAAATACAGATCCACTGCCAAAGGAAATGCAAGTACCGTGTCAGAGGAAAGACGGAAATGCTCCCAGAGGAAATACAGTATTGATGGACTTGAGGACTTTGTGAAGGAAGACCTAATCAGTCAGCATCTCACAGTCAACGCGGTGATGGTGAATGAACAGGGACCACAGAATATCCACACTAACTGATCTACCCCTAAATCCATCAGAAACAGCTGCTGAGCAGAGACCGGGGGGCTGTCCAGCAAGAATTATCAAGACTAGTTTGTGGAGAATGACCAGGAATTCATGGGCAGCAAGATCACAAATTCAGTCATTCCTCAAATGGGACACCATCAACACTGAAAGGAAAGAAAGCAGATCCACAGACATAAGATCCTCAGAAATAGGAACAGGAGTAGGCCATTCAGCCCCTGAAGATTGTCCCATTATTCAAGATCAGGGTTGGTCTACTCCAGGCCTCAATTCCTCACTCATGCCAACGCCTCAATTCTTCAATTCCTCGATATTTCAAAAATCTTCCTCTGTGTTAGAAACGAAAATCGCTTCTCAATAATCGCTCTAATCCTTTGTAACATACAAGGGCCAACACTGTGCACAGTACTCCAATTGAACTATCTGCCACACCCTGTGCAGTTGTAGCAAGTTTTGGGCGGCACGGTGGCACAGTGGTTAGCACTGCTGCCTCACAGTGCCAGAGACCCGGGTTCAATACCTGCCTCAGGCGACTGACTGTGTGGAGTTTGCACGTTCTTCGTAGGTTTCCTCCGGGTGCTCTGGTTTCCTCCCACAGTCCAAAGATGTGCAGGTCAGGTGAATTGGCCATGCTAAACTGCCCGTAGTGTTAGGTAAGGGGTAAATGTAGGGGTATGGGTGGGTTGCGCTTCGGCGGGGCGGTGTGGACTTGTTGGGCCGAAGGACCTGTTTCCACACTGTAAGTAATCTAAAAAAAAAACTTTTGGGTTAGAAATTCCAGACATTCTGGGAGAAGAAATTGCTTTCTATCTCAGTTTTAAATGAGTGACCCTTATTCTGAAACTGTGCCCCCATGTTCAAGATTCCTATAGTGGGAATATCTTCCCAGTATCCATCCTGTCAAACTCCCTCATGTCTCAATAGGATCAGACTGCATTCTTCTATATACTCATGAAGAAAACCCTGACCTGTGCAGCCATGAATGATTCGTCATCCCCTCATCCCAGGAACAAGTCGAGTGAATCTCTTTGAACAGCATCCCACATCAGTCCATCCTTTGTAACATACAAGGGCCAACACTGTGCACAGTACTCCAGGTGCAGCCTCAGCAACACCCTGTGCAGTTGTAGCAAGTTTTCCCTGTTTTTAAACTGCAACCCCTGCTAGCTATAAAGCTCAAAATTTCACTTGTCTTCTTAATTATGAACTGCGCCTGTTTGTTACCATTTTGTGTTTCAAGTTAAGAACACACAGATCCTTCTGTGCTGAAAAATTGTTTCGAGTCTCTCTCCATTTACCTAATACTGTGTCAAATTTTCACCCACTTACTCCCCTTGCAGATTCCTTATGTGCTCATTACACCATGCTCTCTTATCCATTGAAGTATCACCAGGAAATCTGGATATGTTGCACTCTGCTCCCCCCTCTAATTCATGAATGTATATAGTCAGAGAGATATACAACACAGAAACATACCTTTCAGACCAATGTGAACATGCCAACCAGATATCCTAAATAAATCTCATCCCATTTGTCAGCCTTTGTCCCATATCACTCTAAAGCCTCCTATTCATGTACCCATCCAGATGTTTTTTAAATGTTGTAATTGTACCAGCCTCCATCTGTGGCAGCTCATTCTGTACACACATCAACCTCTGCATAAAAGAAAGTTGCTCCTTAGGTCACTTTTAAATCTTTCCCCTCTCACCCTAAACCTATGCCCTCTAGTTTTGGACTCCCCATCCCGGAGAAAAGGTCTTGGCTATTTACTCTATCCATGATTTTATAAACCTCTACAAGGTCACCCCTCAACCTCTGATGCTGCAGGGAAAATAACCCCAGACTATTCGGCCTGTCCCTATACCCCAAGTCCTCCAACCCTGGCAGCATCCTTGTAAATCTTTTCTAATATTTTCACATTTCACAAGATCCTTCCAAAACAGGGAGACCAGAATTACACATGGTATTTCAATAGTGGCTTAACCAATGTCCCGTACAGCTGCAACATGACCTCCCAACTCCAATGCTCTATGCACTGACCAATAAAGGAAAGCATACCAAATGCCTTTTTCATTATCCTATCTACCTGCGATTCCACTTTCAAGGAGCTATGAACCTGCACTCCAAGGTCTCTTTGTTCAGCAACCTTCCCCAGGACCTTACTGTTAAGTGTATAAGTCCTGCCCTGATTTGCCTTTCCAAAATGTAGCACTTCATATTTATCTAAATTAAACTCCATCTAACACTCTTCAGCCCATTGGCCCATCTGGACAAAACCCCGTTGTACTCCAAGGTAATCTTCTTCGCTGTCCACTACACCTCCAATTTTGGTGCCATCTGCAAGCTTACTAACCATATCTCCAATGTTCACACCCAACTCATTTGTATAAATGATGAAAAACAGTGGGCCCAGCACTGATCCATGTGGTCAAAGGCCTTCAGCCTAAAAAGCAACCCCCCACCACCACCCTCTGCCTTTGAACCACTTCTGTATCCAAATGGTTAGTTCTCACTGTATTCCATGAGATCTAAACTTGCTAAGCAGTCTACCGTGAGGAACCTTGTCGAACACCAAGATGGTAAAGAATTGAGGCTTTGGGACTAATCCCTATGGCACTCCACTAACTGCATCATTCCAACCTCAAAATAACCTATTCATCCCAACTCTCTGTGTTTTCACTAATCCCCCAATCCATGCTAATAGATTTGCCCAAATACTATGAGCTCCTATCTTGTGCAATAACCTTTGTGTGGCACATTACCTCCTGCCTTATGGAAGTCCAAATACTCTGTATCTATCAGTTCCTCCTTATTAACTCTGCATCGAGTTACAACTGCATAGAATGTACAACA
The DNA here is from genome assembly GCF_004010195.1 of Chiloscyllium plagiosum. NCBI lineage: Eukaryota > Metazoa > Chordata > Chondrichthyes > Orectolobiformes > Hemiscylliidae > Chiloscyllium > Chiloscyllium plagiosum. The sequence goes on along the minus strand of NC_057718.1, from coordinate 4,146,678 downwards.
GACACCCTAATTCCCTTGGAAAATATTATAATCAATGTTTCCTTCAAATCTGTTCAGATTTAATGTTGACAAGGAACCAGGATGGTTTGAGGATGTTTTGAAGGTTGAGAGTGTAGGCCACAATCACAGTCCTCCCTTGGCATAGGCATGTGCCAAAGGCTGGATAATTGCAGCCTTGTTTGAGAAAGATTATAATGATAAGCCCAACATTAACCTAAGTGGTGAGATAATATTTGTGACAATTACATGGCATAGAATTAATAATGGAAAAATGTAGATTGATTTGGAAGCTCAGCATGGATTTCTGAAAGGGAAGTGATGTCTCACTAGATTGCTGGAGTTTTTCAAAGAGGTAGGAGAAATGCTCATGCTAATGCTGCTAATGTGGTGCAAAAGGAGTTCCAGAAGGCAGCAGATACAGTGCTACACAATAAACTTGAGGATTGTTATTGATAAATATGAAAGGGACAGTCACAATGTGGATACAAAACTGGCTGAGTGATAGAAACAGAGATTAATAGTCTAAGGATATTTTTTGGGCTGGGTGAGGTTCACAATAGAGTTCCCCAGGGGTTGTTACTGGGATTTTTCCTTTTCTGGTCTATATTAATGATGTGGATTTTGGTGTGTAAGTCACAGTTACAAAGTTTGCAGATGACACAGAACTTGGAAGAGTTGAGAAAGACAGTGTAATGCTCCAATAGGACATTGACAAGTTGGTGGAATGGGCAGGCAGGTGGCAGACTTGTTCAATGCAGACAGTGTAAGAAATAAAGTTGGAAGGACATTCAAAGACAATCTAAAATAGAGGGTACAATTCTAAAGGGGGTGCAGGATTAGGGGACCAGGGTACATATGTGCACAGACCATTGACAAGGCAGGTGGAGTGGGCAGTTTATAAAGCAGGCAATGTCCTTAGCTTTATTAATAGGGACAGAGTGTAGAAGAGCAGGGAGGTGTTGTGTAACTTGTACAAGGAATTTGGTCATCCTCAGTTGAAGTATTGTGTACAGTTGTGGGCACCACACTATAGGAAGGATGAGACTGCAGTGCTGATGTGATTTATAAAAACGGTTTGAGGGATGAGGCACTTCAGCGATGAGGGCAGATTGCAGGCGTTGGGGCTATTCTCTCTGAAGGGAACCGTTGAGAGGAAATCGGATAGAGTTTGCAAAATTATGAGCAGGCTGGACAGAGTAGATAGGGAGAAGGTGTTTCTGCCTGTGAAAGGAACAAGAATGAGATGGGCATAGATATAAACTGATCTACGAAAGAAGGAAATGGTCTGCAGGGATACAGACAAAACAGAGGAGATTGGCACAAGGTAATGATGATCGTTTGAAGAGCTGGTACTGACACATCGGGCAGGATGGCCTCCTTCTGTGCTGTAACAATTCTCTGATTCTGCTCTTTCCCCTTGAGTCTACACTTGTTCCCATCTCCATACCATCCTGGCCCTGATCCACATAGCTCCCTCCACCCATTGTCCAAGCTCCTGTTTCTGGAACAGTGAGTCCCCACCCTCTGAATTTCTACCACAGCCCTGAAATTCAATGCACCCACATCTCACTCCCTCCGATCACAGATATCCGCTATTCAGTGCCCTCAGTCTAACCCCATGATCCCACAGTGGAAAGTTCAGATCCACCCTTGAGGCCTTTTCCCTCTCCCATCACACTAGCTTGGAAATTCTCACACCTTCCATACCTCCTGTATGTGATCTATTTGGATTTCTACAAAGGTCTTTGATAAGGTGTCGCAGAGGAGGCTGTGAAATAAAGGAAGAGCCCATGATGTTAAAGGCAATATACTGTCATGGAGAGAGATTGGCTGACTGGCAGAATAGAGGGAATAATGGGAAAAGAGTCTTTTACAGTATGGCAGCTGGTGACTAGTGGAGTTTCACAAGGGTCAGTGTTGGGATCATAACTATTCATGTTATACATTAACAATCTGGACACAAGAACTGAGAGCATTGTTACTAAGTTTGCAGCTGACACAAACATAGGGACAGGTAATATTGAGGAAGTGGGAAGGCTACAGGAGGGCTTGGACAGGCCAGGAGAGTTGGCAAAGAAGTAGCAGAAGGAATACAGCGTTGGAAAGTGTAAGGCTATGCACTTTGGTATGAAGAATAGAGACAACGACTATTTCCTAAATGTAGGACAGCCTCAAAATCTCAGGACCTCATTCAGAATTATCTTAAGGTTAACATACAGTCATAGAGTCATAGAGATGTACAGCATGGAAACAGACCCTTCGGTCCAACCCATCCATGCCGACCAGATATCCCAACCCAATCTAGTCCCACCTGCCAGCACCCAGCCCATATCCCTCCAAACCCTTCCTATTCATATACCCATCCAAATGCCTCTTAAATGTTGCAATTGTACCATGCAGGGTCAATTATTGGTTAGGAAGGCAAACATAATGTTGGCAATCATTTCAAGAGGGCTAGAAAACAAGCTGAGAGATAGACTGCATTTGAAATATTGTGAGCAGTTTATGACCCCGTATTTAAGGAAAGATCTGCTGCCATTAGATGGGGTCCAGAGGAGCTTAATGAGAATTATCCCAGGCCTGTCAAATAAGGAGTGATTGAGGACTCTGAGTCTGGATGTAAGATAGTTTAGAAAGAAGAGAAGGGATTTGACTGAAACTTGCAGAATACTGAGAGACCTGGACAGAGTGAACCTGAAGATGTTTCCACAAGTAGGAGAGACGAGGACCCGAGCATAGCCTCAGGTGGAGGAGTGATCCTACAGAATTGAGATGAGGAATTTCTTCAGCCAGTGACCGGTTGATCAATGGAACTCATTGCTACAGAGGGCTGTGGAGACCAAGTTATTAAGTGTATTAAGGTTGAGATCGGTAGGTTCTTTATTAATGAGGGGATCAAGGGTTATCGGGAGAAGGCAGGAGATGGAAACATATCAGCCATGATCAAATGGTGGAGCAAACTCAATGGGCTGAATAGTCTAATTCTGTCCCTGGGTTATGGTCTTATTGGGACCACCATATGCTAGACACAATTATTCTCCTTTCTTTTGGACTGGGCACTCTCCTTTACAGACTCTGTCAGGCTACCTGTCTGCTTTCTGCTTGCTTGGACATCATTATCCCATCTCAACCAGCCCCTGTGTGAGCAAAAAGTATAAAGTCATGGCTGCTCTCTAACAATCTATCAGGAACACACCCTTGTCTGTTACACGTTGGTAGCATTCAGCCAGGTATCTTAAATTAGATTTTGTACAATCACAGCCGACTTCTTTGTAAAGGGGAACTTAATTTGAGCTTCCCGAAACTTAGTATTGAGAAATTCAGCCTGCCTTTAAATTGCAGAGAACTTAATTCCATTATTGTCCCTCTATCTGGAAGTTGATTGTCATTTGGTGAAGTCCTCCCTCCTACCTTCTTCCCAGTCCCAAGAATATCACAAGGTTCTATCCTCTACCTTACAGCAGAGTGTAACTCAGGAGGATAACAACAGAGAAACAGCACATACAACAGGGAAACTAAAAACTGCATTCTCCTTCCACTGGGGAATGAGCAACCCAGTGGTAACTACTGATACTACTGATACTGTGAATCCACAGTGGCTTATCCCCTTCTCCTGTCAGTGACTGGTATCACAGGACATCAGTTCTACACAAGGCATTCTCATCAGTAATGCCTCAAAGTCACTCTTCCTCTTGCAAGATCCACTGCCAGTCTTTATGAACAATTCAATTAATGGGATAGTGCGCTATCCTCTCTCCGAAGAACATGGAACTGAAGTCAGCAATTCAGCCCCTCTAGCCTGCTCTGCCAGTGAACATGAACATGGCTGATCTCATCTTGACCTCAACTCCACTTTACTGCCCACTCCATATAGGCCTTTGAAATGTTTTGAATTAAAAATCTGTTTCTTCCTTAAATTTATGCAATGTCCCTATATTCACCACTCTCTGGTTAGTGAATTCCATAGATTCATGACCCTATGAGAGAAGTAATTCCTCATTTCTGTTTCCAATCTGCTAATCTTTAGCTTTAAACTGTGGCCTCTCATTCTAAATGGTGTCCACATTGTGTCTCTGTGTGCGCTCAGGAATTGCCCACAGCACTCCAATGCCTTGAATATTGTTTGCTTTGGTCCCAAGATAAGATTGCCTGACAATCCACAATCAGGTATCACCATTTCTTCATTCAGCTTCCTGAAGCAACAAACATGTTGCACTGTAATATTACACAGAACACAGCAAACTAGCATCATTTGAGAGGAAAGGAAGACAGATGCTGGAAATTTGAAATACAAGTTTCAGAGAATCTCAGCAGGTCTGGCTCAGTATTTGCCGATAGTGAAAAGAGTTGATATTTTGAATTCAGTGTGGTGAAAAATCAGATTGGACTCAAAATGTTAACTTCCGTTTCCTCAGATATTGCCAGGCATGCTGAGTTACTCCAGCAATTTCTGTTTTTGTTCGAAACTGGAATGAAGCCTGAATCTTGTGCGTGTTCATACTTGTTTATATTCTAGTCTCCACCAGATCGATCCAGCAGTCAAAGTGGGATGTGGGAATTCAATTATGTTGGCCAGTGACCAGGGATTGTGGCGTAGCTATCCTGGATTCCCATCCATCCAGAAACTCACAGTAAACTCATTGGATCATGAGCCTGGCTGGAAGATGTCAGGTTTCCCAGGCAGTAATGGTCAGAATTATTCATGTTTGTGATGTTTTTGGTTTGTTGACTCAGAGTCTCGGGCAAGGTCACACTGACTGGGTAAACATCCGAGTACGGTCTCGATAGCCTCCACCACAACAAAAATAAAATTTCTCTTGGATGATTGACAATTCCCCATAATGCATCACTGTTCCTACCCATTCCCCAAAAGTTTTACCCCCCCCCCCGTTGTCTAAGTGAAAGTAGGAGGCACACAAAAGTATCACAGAGTCACATCATGTATTGAGGAGTCTATTTGATGGACTAATACTGAAGGTTCGTTTACTTTGCTACAAGTTGGGGTTCTTTAAAGGTGCAGTGTTTCAGTCAGAAACTTTGTGCAGACTTAGCATGGGATTTTTAAATGACAGCTGCTGAAGTCTGGGAGTGGGAAAACTGGAAAGTATCATTCAGTGTCACATCTGACACTCTGTTGGGGTTGCACTATGAGAAAGCCCAATTTCAGCTCTCAGGAGGAAATCCTGAACTACGAAATACCGACTCAAACACCAGCTCACCATCAGAAAATCAAACTCAGAAATAGATGTCTATGGAAACAAAGTCAAATCCAAGCATTTACTTACCCAGTGCGACAGAGAGGATCAGAGATAAGATGGAGAAATTCAGGAAAAACATTTCAAATAAATGTATTTTTTTAATTGCTATCCTTTCTCAGACTGTGATGTAATATTGGTGTTTCAGGATCTCAGTACCATGGAACTTCAAGCTTTTTACTAAAGGTACAGCACAGAAAGAGGAAGGAGAAAGTGGGCTGACCAGCAATGAAAAGATTTGTTTGAAATGTACTGACACATTGCAGATAAGCATTGAGGCTGTGCAAAATAACTCAACTTAACTCAATAAATCACCAAGCCCCTCTTTACTTACACATGCAAAGTACATGACACTGACCCAGCTAGCTCAGAGCCAGCTCCTAGAGTGAGCAGAATCCCTGACACTCCTGTCACTATCTGTCAGCCAGGGCTTCCTGATTGGGACAAGTTAACAGCCACAGCTCTTGTGAAGTTGTAGATGTGTACTGTAAGATTAAGGGAGCTGAAACTTCTTGCTGGCATAGAATATGCTGAAAAATTCAACACTGTAACTTTTGGTTGTGAAACAAATAGCTGCGTTGCCGTGGTACACAACAAATTCAAATCTGACGGATCCGTTTAAATTATTCCCCAGATGCCAAAATCCAATCGAATTTGAATTTGACTGTTGTGGATGACATTAAACCAATGAGCCGGTCCGATGTTTTGAGGTATATAAATTGAGGGTTTTGAACAGCTGTGGAGAACAACAGAGCAGCTAAGCACCAACGATTGCCAGCAGAATAGCTCTCTGAAAGGTACCTGTCCAAAAGAAATTTGTGCAGCAGAAGACTGAATAAAAGATGACCCAGGAAAGTCTACAGAGGAAAATCTGCAAAGGAGAACCGACACAGCTGACTGGTTTTGAAATATTAATCGGGATTTTTATCGGAGCAGTATTGTAGAGTGTGAGATAAAAATAGGTTTAAGAGGAAGTGAGTTGTAAACAGTTGTTGTTTAATGTTCTCTTTAAAAAATACAATTGTTAAGCTTTTTTAAATTAGTGATATTTGGGACAATTCTTTCTAACTCATACTTTAAGAGATAACAAGGAGAGGTGAGCTTTTCTGTGGGTTTTCAAAGAAGTGTTTACTCTGTGTTGTAACACAATCAGGAAACTCATATCCTATGAGGTCCACCTGGCTGATCTCATTCCAATCCTTGCATCCCTGTCCCTCCAAGTCCTGGGATGTAGGTGCTTTCTCGTTCCTGTAGCATTTTCACACCAGGGGTCTGGTTCCTCTCTCTCTCTCTCTCTGCTTCAGACAGTGGTGGTGTGTACTGGACCATAGCCCATGCTCGCGTTCGCAACATCTCAACCAAAACTCATCTTCTTCAGGTGGTAACAATGTTGAGGCTGTGATGTCTGCCCCATCCACTCACCGTCAGAAATTTCTTTGACGTGAGGTGCAGAGTGAAAAGCCACTGGTTCCGACAGCTGTACCGGATCTTCTGAGAGGCCGGGTATGTTTTGCTGCTGCTCTGTTTGTGAGGTTGCAGCTTTCATGTGGTCCACATGCTTGTTCAAGACCGCCTCACTTATCCGGACTTTGTATGTCATGGCTTCTTCTGACCTCGTGTTAACCTGGTGGCTTACCCATGCAGGGCCACTTCTGTGATTTCAGCACCAAATGTTGTCCCCTGAAGTAAACTGTCTCTCTCACTTGAAGGAATCTTGTGTCCAGCATTGACGCTCCTAATGCAGCATCTCCTTCCTTCTCAGGAGTCTTCTCCCCACTGGAAACTCTGCTGGAGCTGTCCCTCTAGTTATGTGAGCATTGGTCCAATACTCAAGCAGGAACTGGGACAGTTTGGTATTGAGTGAAGTTGTAAGCTGTTTCTTTGAGGCTGCCTTCAATGTTTGGGCTGCTCTCTCTGCCAGACCATTGGACGATGGATGGTATGGAACTGTCCTTGTATGCCAAATGCCATGAGGAAATACTCAAATTCCCTGTTGTGAAATGATGGCCCATTGTCTGCATTATACAAGAAACCGGCAACTTTTCAATTGTTGTTCCCGTTTTGACAAATGAATTCTGTGCACATCCAATCACTTTGAATGGGCATTCACAATGACTCAAAACACAGAGCCTGTGAAAAGACTGGCACGGTCAACGTGTAACCGTGTTCAGGGTTTACCCAACCAGTCCCATGAATGTGAGGGAGCTGCTGGCAGTACGTTTTGTCCTTGATGGTATTTTGGACACTGTCTTATCAACATGGATATGTTGGCATCCAATTCTGGCCACGAGATATAACATCTTGCCAACATCTTCATTTCCAAAATCCTTAGACCCAGTATCTGACAATGACTTTTGCTTGGGATACTCACTGTCACTCCCCAGGTATCTTCAAGTATTTGGTCTTACTGGGTCCAGAAAGGTTTCAATTCTGGTTATGATGGCCCCTCTGTTTCCCCAGATGTTTTACTTTGGTCAGGACAAGATCCAATCATGCTCACAGTCTGATATTGTCAGGGGTGACATGATTCATGTCCAGTAAGTTTAAAACTAGACTGGAGTCTTGTAGTGCTGGCATCACTGGTGTTCTATCTGCCAGTGGGAGGTGATTCAAGGCAGCTGCATTTGCTACATGGCCTCCTTGATGATGTTACAACTTGTAAATGTATGGGCAGAGAATAAGGGCCTACCCCTGAATTCGACCTGAAGCTATGGGCTGCACGGCCAATAGGTCACTTTGGCTGTCTGGAACACTCATTTTTCATGGTTTTTGAGAAATGTTTAAGCATTATCTCCAAGTTCTCCAACTGCTCTTTACTGGTCTTGCCTGTTATTGGCATGCCGTCCAGATAAATGGCATTCTGAGGTAGACCTTGTGGAATGTTCTCCATCGGTTGCTGTCAAATGACACAAGCTGATGATACCTCAGAAAGCAGTCTTGTTTGTTGGTACAAACCCTTATGGGTGTTAATTGTAGCATATCTCTGGGAATCCTCATCTCATTGCAATTGCATGTACACATAGCTCATGTGTAGCTTTGTGAAGGACAGCTCCCCCACCAGGTTCGTGTATAAGTCCTCTGAGAAAGGAATCAGTTATTTATCCAGCTGTGAAAACAATTCACTGTTTGGCTGAAATCCTCACAAAGGTAAACTGACTCGTCAGGCTTCACGATCAATATGAGCGATTCCATCTATTCCATAAACTGGTTTGATGATTCCTTCATTTTCCAGCCTCCACTTCTGTACATTCAGCAAATGGCATTGGGTGGGCCTTGTAGGATCATGGAACATGTGAGGTGACATTAGCTTCTTTGAGAGTCCCTAAACCTCCCTGAGAAATGTATGACTTCCCTCAGGCTACCATTTTCTAATAAAAAAATATTGAGCCAATCTGGTTGAGTCTTTCTCAACCAATTTCACCCCATCAAGCTTGGGCCCGAGCCTTTCAGTACAATGTGAGAACTGAACCAGCTGCTTCTCATAAGAGACCGGAACCAAAGTTGTAGCCTTAATCTGTAATGGTCGCCCGGGATAGTTTCTCAGCCTGGCTGAGGTTTTATTGCAAACTTTAGTGTTGGGGGGAATTTTGGTACTGGGTGACCATTTAACGAGATGTTTATTTTGATTGGTTCTAATTTGAATGTTGCTAAACAATACAACTGTTCCAAACAGATGTGGGTGTACTTTCCAGAATGTGCACTCTCCCGGATACTGGGCGATGTATTCTCTTACTCAATTTGCTGGGACATGTTTGCTGCCTCGAGTCTGCATACCAACAGCAACTACAATGGATTGCCAGCCCAGATCATTGAGAAAATTTTAACCGTTTCACTGAGACTTGACTTTGGTTTGGGGTTTTGCTGTGACTGACCTAGAATCGTTTTGTTCAGGATATCTTCTGAGTAAGGCTGTGCAATTACCCTCACTGAGTTGGTGTTCTCCAAGTTCAGTCGGACTGGAAAAGGTGTCAACTTCCACTGGCGTATCCGACAACTCATACTCCACTTGCTGCATTTTCTAATCATGAAGACTGTTTTCTTCCCCTTTCAAAATCCAGTTGGGATTCAGCTCGTTAGTGCTTTTGCATGGTTACGTCATTAATCCCAGATACCAAATAGTCTCTCAGTGTCTCACTTAGGGTCAAACCAAAGTAGCATACCTCTCCCAGTCATCTTAACCTTGTCAAAAATCCCCGTACGGATTTCCCTGGTTTTTGAACTGTTGGGTAAAGCTGCTAGCATCTCAGAATGAGAGGAGGCTTCAGGTCATAATATTCCTTAGCTAAATCCATCAACTCTTGGAAGATTTTTGTATCTGGTGCCTCAGGGAAAGGTATGCTCCTAATAACTGAAAAAGCTGTAGGTCCACACACTATCAGGAGAATTACTTATTGCTTTTCATCTGCCCAAATATAATTTGCCCGGAAAATATTCTTTCGACATGCTGGGCTCAGTCTTTGACAGCAGGATTGAGTCATGCTTCCCAAAGAGTTGGATGATGCAAGAAATGCATACCCCAACTCAAAAACAACTGTTGTGAGTGAATTTCTTCAGGAATATGCTTTTCTCTCACTGCCACTGAAATAATTCCGTGAAGGCTGGTATCCTTCACCAAGTCACTCTTTACTTACACATGTATAATACATGAGACAGATACTGTTAGCTCAGAGCCAGCTCCCCTCGAGTGGCCAGAACACCTAACACTCCTTTTGTATCTGTCAGACAGGACTCCTTGATTGTCCCAGGTTAACAGCCCCAATCAGGGAATTCAGATTTGATGAGATTCACCTGGCCAACATCATTCCAATCACAAACACCATGTTTCCTGTTTCTCTCCATCTCTCTGGAAGGGACTGAGTTGCTGAGGGGTGAGGTTCAGCTCCACAGTGAGTAGTTTCAGCATTACAGGCACAGTACTAGAAGCAAGATGGTCTCCACACTCTGTCCATTCATATACCCCACAATAGCTTTATCTACTATAAGAACCATTTCTTCCACATTGACCCTATTTCTTTAGGAACTATATTCCCCACATTAACCTTATTCCTATAGGAACCATAACACCCACATTAGCCTTATTCCTATAGGAACCATAACACCCACATTAACCCTATTCCGATAAGAACATATCTCCCACATTAATCCTATTCCTTAAGGAGTCACATCCCCCACATGAACCCTATCTTGTATAGAAACCATATTCCTCAGATCAACCCTGTCTTGTGTCGGAACCATATTCTCACATTAATCCTATTCCGATAGGAACGATATCCCCCAGGTTAATCGTATTCCTGTAGAAACCATAATACCTCTCCCACATTAATCCTATTCCTTAAGGAGTCACATCCCCCACATGAACCCTATCTTGTATAGAAACCATATTCCTCACATCAACCCTGTCTTGTGTCGGAACCATATTCTCACATTAATCCTATTCTGATAGGAACGATATCCCCCAGGTTAATCGTATTCCTGTAGAAACCATAATACCCACATTAACCCTTTTCTACAGGAACCACATCACTCACATTAACCCTATCTAGTAAAGGAACCACATTCCCCATATGAACCCTATCTCATATAGGAACCATGTCCCCAAGATTAATCCTATCTGCTAAAGAAACCATATTGTCCACATTAACCCTATTTCTACAGGAACCCATGTACCCCACTTTAATCCTTTCTCATATAGGAAATAACCCCCCACCATAAACATTAACCCTAACTCCTGCAGGGACCATATCCTCCACATCAACTATACCACCATAAGACTCTAGAAATAGGAGTAGGCCATTCAGCCTCTCAAACCAACATCCAATAGAATCATGACTGATCCAACATTCTCAAGTCCACTTTTTCTACTCTTTCCCCCTTATCCTTGATTTCCCCGACTGATCGAGTCCCTCTGTCTATCTCAGCTTTAAAGACACACATACACTCTGTCTCCACTCTGTGATAAGGAGTTTCAGAGACTCACAATCCTCTGAGAGAAGAAATTCCTGCTCATTTCACTTTTAAATTAGTGCCCCTTTTTACTGAAACTATGCCCTCTGCTCCTAGACTCTCCCATGAGGGGTAACATTCTCTCAATGTTTATCCAGTGAAGCCCCTTAAGAACTCTGTATGTTTGAGATCACCTCCCATTCTTCGAAACCCCAATGAGTAGAATTCCAATCTGTTTAGCCTTTGCTCATAAGACAATCCTTCCATACCCGGGTTCACCCTAGGATCTGAATTGCCTCCAATGAAATGATACTGTTTCTTAAATGAGGGGACCCAAAATGCTTCCAGTACACCAGATATGGTCTCCCAGCACCTTGCACAGTTGCAGTAAGACTTCCCTCCTGCTCCAACCCCTTTGAAACAAGTGCCAACATTCCATTTGCCTTCCTGTCCCTGTGTGCTAGCTTTCTGTGTTTTGTGTATAAATTCCCTCCTGTAGGAAACATATCAAGATAGCGGCAGCAGCATTCAGGCTCTGAGCCTTTAAGCTCCCGCTCACCTGGTGGCTGCCATTTTCACTGCTTTTTTTTTTGTTTCTTTGTTTCTTCGTTTTTCTGTTATATCAGAGTTCATCTTTTCTTCTTTTCTGTGGTGGCGGTGAAGGAAAGTTGTTGCGAGGTCCTGCTGCAGCAATGTGGTGGATCCAGTGGCCTGTTCCCCATTTCCATATGGCCGTGGCTTTATCGAAGACTCCATTGTCAGACTGGGTCTGGTCCGTTCCTCCTTCTGGTGGTGCAGAAGTCTCAGCGGTGGCAACATGATGCTTCTGTTTGGTTCCTCACGGCTGTTGTGGCTCTGGGTAGGAAGCAAAATGGTACAGTTTGAGTAATGGCTTCAGCATCAGTGTCTGGGTGGGACCAGTTTCTTCCTCCTGGCTATGATATTGATGCAGTGGCTTCAGTTTGGTTTCAGCGTGACAGTGTGGAGGGTCTGGTCCAGAAATCGTTGCTTTGGCAGCATCAGGAGCCACTCCATCATCCCAGGAGGGAACAAAAGATGAAATGTGTCCTAACTTTGTCTCAATTATTTATTTTTATAATTTCTATAATTAAAATGGTACTCCTACAAATCTCACTGTATTTTCATTAATATAAGTGACAATAGATTGCTATTTATTCTATCCCTGTATCTGTATCTCCTCTAGGAACCATATTCCTCACATTAACCATATTACTTCTGGGAGCTATAACCCCACACCTGCATGGGAAAACCCATCTTTATTGTTTGACTGAAACCTTAAGAAGGAGAGATTTCAGATCATTAAAGAAACTCAGTCACTGCTACTATAATAAAAGAACCGTACTTGTAGGAGTTTTCAAAGTAACAATATTATCTGAGGATAGATTAAAGGCAAAATACAGCAAATGCCAGAAATCTGAAACAAATGCAGAGAATGCTAAAGAAGCTCAGCAGATCTGGCAGCATCTGTGGAGAGAGAAACAGATTTGAAATGACTTCCATCATTTTAGAATATTAGATTATGTTGCAAAAGATAAAATTTGTCACAGATATCTATCTTTCTCTTTCAGGACACTTCATAAGAATACCAATCCATGGGGAAACCAACATTAAGGCTGGACGAAAGGACACTGCTGATTGGGTATCAAATGGACTCTGGTAGAAATCTTCCCCTACTCATTTTGATTTGATTGTTGGGTCTTTGAAGAGCTAAATATGAGACTACAACTTTCTAATAATTGCTTAAAAATCTTTATTCTAAGAATAAATCCAATATTACACTCATTTAGTGATTACAATATGTCGAGAATTGGGTAATGAAACTTAGCCAATTCCTTTTTATAATAACAAATCGATATTGAAGTAAATAATCAGTAAAATCTTCACTTAATAAAGAACGTTGTCTATAGATCCACCTGAAAATAGTCGTAACATGATAATTTGACATTAAACTTAACACATTTTTGAATCCAACAACAAATGAAGGAGGTATTTAAATAAATATCATGAAATCCTTTCTTTTAAGAGGAAGTCCTGAAGTTCCTCAATCTACATGCAGTCAGGGAGGGGCATTTCAAAGTGAAAGGCAGGAGGTTTAGAGGGGATGTGAGGGAGTATTTTGCTCCCAGAAGCTTTTTTCTTGGGGGGCGGGGGGGGAGTTGTTTCTGGAATATTCTGCCTGGGAGTGTAGTTAAGGTGGGAATCCTCATAACCTTTAAAAATAACTTGGATGAGCACTTGAAATGTCATAACATTTGAAGCTATGAGCCTAGTACAGGAAAGTGGGACTAGTGGAGACATAGTCTTTGGTGATACAGATTTGATAGGTTGAAGGGCCCTTCCAGTACTATATCATTCTATGAATGGCTGTAATCTGTGTCTATCCCATTCTCATTTCATTTTAACTTTCAGAAATATGTCTTTATTTTTGTAACAAAGCCAAACAAGCTGTTCTTTTTATTCAGTAAAGATCCTTGTCAAGTTACAAAACCAGGATAAGGTCCTTGTGAATCTTTCCTCTTATTCCAGTAGCTCTGAGTGTTAAATTGATGAAGCTTACCTGTGTATAAGCATCTGTAATTAACTCAGGTAGTTGGCTCTCACCCAGTAGGCACACTGTTCTGGTTCCTCTTGTGTCTATTCTGCAATGAGTGACTCATTTCTTGGCAATTATTCAAATACTGAAGACTGGCTTTTACCCATTTTATCTCAGTGAGAATGTCATTTTAAATCAATGATCACATTAATTGCATCATAAAATGTAGCTTTGTACAGTGCTATGAATCCAATTCATGTTATCATATAATCCCTACAGCGTGGAAGCATGCCATTTGGCTCATCAAGTCCACACCAATCCTCCAAAGAGCATCCCACCCAGACCAACACCCCTATCCCTGTAACCCTTCATTTCCCATGGCTAATCCACCTAGTCTGCACATCCCTGAACACCTTGGGCAATTTAGCTTGGCCAATCTACCTACCCTGCACATCTTTGGAATGTAGGAGGAAACCACAACACCTGGAGGAAAACCACGCAGACATGAGGAGAATGTGCAAGTACCACACAGACAGCCCCTGAGGCTGGAATTAAGCCTGAGTTCCTTGCACTGTACTGCCTATGTGGAGAAGTGAAAATAAATAATATTCAAATATGTATAAATCACAAACGCAAAGCACACCTCCCAAAGAACAATGAAAGAGGTAGTTGCATTATCCCATCTACACTAATGTAGACCTGATTTCACATTGACAGTAGTAACATATTGAATTTAAGGTAAAGTTGCTAGAACCCTTCTGTCTCATTATAGAGGGTTAATTGGTTGTATTTCTGTTTGAGGGTTCCCCATGAGCAAAGACAGGGCCTCCATGGTGACCTCAAGCTAGCTCAGGAATTGAATCCACACTGTTGGCATCACTCGACATTGCAAACTAGCCATCCAAGTGACTAAATCCCCAGCATGTTGCCCTTAAACAAACAATAACCACATTCGACACAAACCCATGGGGAACACAGCACTCACTGTCCTTCATATGTACTGTCAATAAAGATTACTTTCTTTGCCAGTTATATGAACATCTTTAAATTAAACAACTGAAAACTTCACCTCTACCGAAATAATTGTAAGTTAAATTCTTGCTCCATAGGAACAGGAGTAGGGCCATTCAGCCCATTGAGCCTGTCCCACCATGTAATTCAATCATGGCTGATCAAGCACTTCAATGTTTTTTACATTCATTGTCTCCATAAACCCTTACGTTTTTTATTCAATGGTTGGACATGGACGTTACTGGCTAGGCTAGCATTTATTTTGCCCAGCCCTAGCTGACCATTGAGAAGGTGGGGGTAAGCTGCCTTCTTAAACCATTGTAGTCCATGTGGTGTGGGTTGATCCACAATGCCCTTAGGGAGGGAATTCCAGGATTTTGAGCCAGCAACATTGAAGGGACTGTGATAATATTCCATGTCAGGATGGTGAATGACTTGGAGGGGAAAGTGCAGGGGATGGTTTCACATGTATCTGCTGCCCTTACCTTTCGAGACGGAAGTGGTCGTGAATTTGGAAGGCACTATGTGAGGAACTTTGTTGAATTTTTGCAACAATTCAGTGTGAAGTGTTGCATTTGGAAAGTCACAGAGATGTGCAGCACAGAAACAGACCCTTCAGTCCAATTTGTCCGTGCCGACCAGATATCCTAACATAATCTAGTCCCATTTGCCAGCATTTAGCCATATCCCTCTAAACCCTCCCTATTCATATACCCATCCAGATGCCTTTTAAATGCTGTAATTGTACCAGCCTCTACCACTTCCGCTGGCAACTCATTCCATAAATGTACCACCGTCTGCGTGATAAAGTGGCCTCTTAGGTCCCTTTTATATCTCTCTACTCTCACCCTAAATCTATGTCCTCTAGTTCTGACTCCCTCTACCCCAGGAGAAAGACCTTGTCCATTTACCTTATCTATGCCCCTTATAATTTTATAAACCTCGATTAGGTCACCCCTCAGCCTCCAATGCTCCAGGTAAAACACCCCCAGACCACACAGCCTCTCCCTGTAGCTGAAATCCTCCAACCCTGGCAACATCCTTATAAATCTTTTCTGAACCCTTTCAAGTTTCACAACACCCTCCTGATAGGAACGGGAACAGAACTGCATGCAATATGCCAAATGTGACCTCACCAACAGAACTGCATGCAATATGCCAAATGTGACCTCACCTATATCCTGTACAGCCGCAACATGACCTCCCAACTTCTATACTCAATGCACTGACCAATAAAGGGAAGCATACCAAACGCCTTCTTCACTTTCCTATCTACCTGCAACTCTACTTTCAAGGAACTCTGAACCTGCACTCCAAAATCTCTTTGTTTAGCAATACTTCCCAGGAAATTATCATTAAGTGCATAAGTCCTACTCTGATTTGCATCTTATCTAGATTCTGTTATACTCTGAGGTAACCTTCTTCGCTGTCCACTACACCTCCAATTTTAGTGTCATCCGCAAACGTATTAACTATACCTCTTATATTCACACCAATCATTTATATAAATGACCAATAGTAGTGGACCCAGCACCAATCCTAGTGGCTCACCACTGGTCACAGGCCTCCAGTCTGCAAAGCAACCCTCCACCACCACCCTCTGTCTTCTACCATCGAGCCAGTTCTGTGTCCAAATGGCTAATTCTCCCTGTATTCTGTAAAATCTAACCTTGCTAAACAGTCGCCCATGGAGAACCTTGTCAAACGTCTTACTGAAGTCCATATAGATCACATCCATCTCTCTGCCCCCATCAATCCCCTTTGTTACTTCTTCAAAAAACTGATCAAGTTTGTGAGGCATGATTTCCCATGCAAAAGCCATGCTGACTACCCCTAATCAGTCCTTGCCTTTTCAAATACATGAACACCCTCTCCCTCAGGATTCTTTCCAACAACTTGCCCACCACTGAGATCAGGTTCACCAGTCTATAATTACCTGGCTTGTCCTTAACACCTTTCTTAAATAGTAAGCCACCCTCCAGTCTTCCGGCATCTCACCTGTGGCTATTATTGATCCAAATATCTCAACAAGGTTTCAAGCAATCACTTCCCTAGCTTCCCAGAGTTCTGGGGTACAGCTGATCAGGTCCTGAGGATTTATCCACTTTTATGTGTTTCAAGTCATCCAGCATCTGCTCCTCTGTAATATGGGCATTTTTCAAGATGTCACTATTTATTTCCACACATTCTATATCTTCCATGTTCTTCTCCACGGTAAACACTGATGCAAAGTGTTCGTTTAATATCTCTTCCATTTCCTGCAGCTCTACACATAGGCTGCCTTGCTAAAAGTAGGAATTTCATAGAACATTAAACAGTACAGCACAGTACAGGCCCTTCAGCCCTTGATGAGAAAGTGAGGTCTGCAGATGCTGGAGATCAGAGATGGAAATGTGTTGCTGGAAAAGCGCAGCAGGTCAGGCAGCATCTAGGGAACAGGAGAATCGACGTTTCGGGCATTAGCCCTTCTTCAGGAATGAGGAAAGTTGCTCCAGCAGCCCTTGATGTTGTGCATGGTGAATGGTAGGGGCTTAAGAAGTATAGTGGAACAGAGTGACCTTGGAGTTCAGGTGCACCGTTCTCTGAAAGTGAGGTCAAGCAGATAGGATAGTGAAGGAAGGCTTCATCAGTCAGGGTATTGAGTATAGAAGGTGGAAACTTATATTGCAGTTGTACAGTTGATGAGGCCACACTTGGAGTATTATGTTTAGTTTAATCATCTTGCTCCAGGAAGGCTGTTATTAAACTGGAAAGAGTGCAGAAGACACTCTGTACTGTAGGACTTCCTGACTCTCTGACTCTAGCTTGTAGACACGACTGCTACTGAGTGTTGGTGATGGAAGAAGCAGATGCTTGTGGGTGTGATGCCATTCAAGCAGGCTGCCTTTTCCTAGATGATACAACGTAGAACATAGAACAGTACAGGCCCTTCGGCCCTTGATGTTGTGCCAACCTTTATCTTACTCTAAGACCAAACTTACCTACACACCCTTCATTGTGCTATCTTCCATGTGTCTAGCCAAGAATCTCTTAAATGTCCGTCATGTTTCTGACTCTACTACCACTGCTGGCAGTGCATTTCACGCACTCACCACTTTCTGCCAAAACAACCTACTTCTGACATCTCTCCTAAACCTTCCTCCAGTCACCTTAAAATTATGCCCCCTTGTGATAGCCATTTTTACTAATCTACTCTTCCACTTTCTCATCCAAGTCATTTATAAAAATCACAATGAGCTGAGGTCCCATTGCAGATCCCTGTGGAACACCACTGGTTACTGAGTTCCAGACTGAATACTTTCCATCTACTACCACACTCTGTCTTCTGTGGACTTACCAGTTCTGTATTAACACAGTCAAATGTCCATGTATCCCATGCCTCCTTACTTTCTGAATGAGCCTACAATTGGGAAGCTTATCAAATGCCTTGCTGAAATCCATGTACACCACATCCACTGCTCTACCTTCATCAATGTGTTTTGTCACATCCTCAAAGAATTCAATAAGGTTTGTGAGGCATGACCTGCACATCACAAAGCCATGCAGACTATCTCTCATCAAATTATGCTTTTCCAAATAATCATAAATCCTGTCTCTCAGAGTCGTCTCTAATGTTTGCCTATCACTGATGTAAGACTGACTGGTCTGTAAGCCCCAAGGTTATCCTATTCCCTTTCTTGAACAAGGGAATAACATTTTCCGCCCTCCAATCTTCTGGTACTACTCCAGTGGATAGTGAGGATGCAAAAGTCATCACCCAAAGGTGCAGCAATGTCTTCCCTTAATTCCTGTAGCAACCTTGGGGTTCTCCAGTCTCGGCCAGGAGACTCATCCATCCTTACGTTTTTTAAAATTTTCAGCACATCCTCCTTCTTGACATCAACCTGTTCAAGCATATCAGCTTATTTCACGCTGTCCTCACAAACGAGAAGGTCCCTCTCACTAGTGAATACTGAAGAAAAGTATTCATTAAGGACCTCTCCTTCCTCCTCCAACTATCCACTATCCCTGTTCGGCCCTACCTTCACTCTGGCCATCCTCTTGCTCCTCACATAAGTATAGAATGCCTTGGGGTTTTTCTTAATTCTATCCACTAAAGCTTTTTTGTATCCCGTTCTAGCTCTCCTAAGTCCATTCTTCAGTTCCTTCCTTGTAATCCTTGACAGCCCTGGCTGATCCTTGCTTCCTCAACTATAATTAATCTTCCTACTTCCTCTTCACTAGATATTCCACATCTCTCGTCATCCAAGGTTCCTTCATCCTACCATCCCTTCCTTGCCTCAGTGGGACAAACCTATCCAACACTTGCAGCAAATGCACCCTAAACAGTCTCCACATTTCTGTTTTGTGCATTTCCATAAGAATATCTGTTCCCAGTTTATGCAACACAGTTCCTGCCTAATAGCATTGCAATTCCTCCTCCCGCAATTAAATTATTTCCCATAATTCAACTCCTATCCCACTCCATGAGTATAGTAAAGATCGGGGGATGTGATCACAATCACTGAAATACTCTCCCACCGAGACCTGACACCTGACCAGGTTTGTTACCAAGCACCAAATCCAATGTGGCCACCCCTCTAGTCGACCTATCTACATATTAAGTCAAGAAACCTTCCTGGACACACCTGACAAAACCACTCCATTCAAACTATTTGCACGAAGGAGGTTCCAATCAATATTAGGGAAGTTAAAGTCACCCATGACAACAACCCTGTTATTTCTGCACCTTTCCAAAATCTGCCTCCCAATCTGCTCCATTGTGTCTCTGTCGCTATTGGGGCATCTATTGAAAACTCTCAATAAAATGACTGCTACTTTCTTGTTTCTGATTTCCACTTATACTGACCCTGGAGACAAACCCTCCCACCTTTCTGCAGCTGTGATACTATCCCTGGTTAGCTATGCCACTCCATCACCTCTTTTACCTCCATCCCTATTTATTTTGAAACATCTCACCCCAGAACATCCAACAACAATTCATGTCCTTGTGATATCCAAATCTCCATAATGGCCATAACATTGTAACTCCAAGTACTGATCCATGCTTTAAGTTCATCATTCTTATTCCTGACACTTCTTGCATTAAAATGCCATAGTATTCCTAGCCTCTGACCTGCTCTAGTAGTTAAAGCGCTAAAATAAACACACCTGAACCCATCATACTGACTGCAACTTTGCCCTGTCAACTGTCTATCCTTCCTCACAGACTCTCTGCACACTGTATCTGTCTGTTCATCCAGCTACCCTATCCTTCGATCCATAGCTCCAGTTCCCACCCACCCAATCAAACTAGTTTAAATGCTCCTGAAGAGGTTGAGCAAACCTCCCACCCAGGATATTGGTGCCCCTCCAGTTCAGGTGCAACTCTTCCTCCTTGTACAAGTCCCACCTTCCCCAGAAGGTATTCCAATGATCCATATATCTGAAGCCCTCCCCCCTACACTAGGCCTGCAGCCACATGTACAACTGCACTCACTCTCTGTTCCTAGCCTCACTAACCTGTGCCACCGGTAGCATTCCTGAGATTACTATTCTGCTTTTCCTGCCTTTTACCTTCCAACCTAACTCCTTATATTCACTTTTCAGGCCCTCATCCCTTTTCTGATGTGTATTAAGACTTCTGCCTGCTCCCCCTCCCCCTTACGATTTGATCTGAGACATCCTTGACCCTGGCACCTGGGAGGGAACATACCATCTGGGAGTCTTGTTGATGACCATAGTATTTCTTGTCTGTTCCTCTAACCATTGAATCACCTATCCCTATTGCTCTCCTATTCTCTCCCATCCCTTCTGACCCACAAATGTTTAGCATCGTGAATGTTATTGGAACTACACCCATCCAGGCAAGTGGGGAATATTCTGTCACATTCCTGACTTATGCCTTGTAGATGGTGGATAGGCTCTGGGGAGACAGGTGATGAGTTATTTGCCCCAATAGTCCTAGCCTCTGATCTGCGCTAGTAGTCATCATGTTTATGTGGTGAGCCCAGTTGAGTTTCTGGTCAATAGTGATCCCAACAATGTTGATAGTGGGGAATTTAGTGATGGTGACACCATTGAATGTCAAATGCGGTGGTTAGAATGTCTCTTATTGGTGATGATCATAGGTTGGCATTTGTGTGGCGTGAATGTTACTTGCCACTTGTTAGCCCAAGCCTGGATTTGTCCAGATCTTGTTGCATTTGAACATGGACTGATTTAATATCTGAGGAGTTGCAAATAGTGCTGAACATTGTGCAATCATCAACGAACATCCCCCACTTCTGATCTTATGACGGAGAGAAGGTCACTGATGAAGCAGCTCAAGATGGTTGGGCCTAGGATACTACCATGAGGAACTCCTGCAGAGATGTCCTAGGGTTGAGATGTCTGACCTCCAACAATACAGTCATCTCCCTATGTGCCAGGTATGACTCCAGGCAATGGAGAGTTTGCCTCCTGATACTTGTTGAGGTTAAGTTTTACTCGGGCTCCTTGATGCCACTCTTGGTCGAATGTGGAATTGATGTGAACCATCTGGATGGATGCCTAACAATGCTGCAAGAACTCAATGACATTCCCTGCTCTGTCAGGGAAAGTAAATAAAGTGAAACCATTAATAGGCATCTTGCTGCTCCATGGTGAGAATCTCATCTCGACCCCTAGAACTTAGTTGGAAAATCCAACTCATTGCTCCCAGTGTCAAGGTAGGTCTTTTGTGTTTTAATTTCAGAGGATTAATTGAATCTAAATTCCACCATCTGCTGTGGTGGAGTTTAAACCTAGTCACGACAGCATTTCAGTTATATCATGAGTTTAGTGACATTGTCACAACACTCACACCTCCCCCATTGTTAATTGATGTCAACATGGCCATTTTTCTGCATTAAGCAGAAGACACAGTCAGACATGACTCAAGAACAGATACACCTCATTACCCTCCCCACCTCTATAAAATTCCAGCAATATTTAATTGGATCAGAATCAGCTTTTTCAAGTTTTGCTGATTGTTTGCTGCTGGCTCTGAGTTTGTGGAAGTGCTGTGTGGTTTCACAAGCCTGACACCGTTATACAGGAAGGGGAACATGTGTTGGTTTTGAGAGCAGGCCGTCTGTACTGACTTACCACATCCTCACTGACAGTAGGCATTCTCCTCCCTCAGAAGAGGGAAAGGGGGAGGGAGGAGATAGAGAGGTTGCTCAGAACTTAGTGAGAAAGGGAGAGAAAGAGAGACAGAGAGAGAGAGAGAGAGAGAAAAACGAAGGGAGGGATGGGAGAAATGGGACCCAGTAGGAGCCTCTACATCCACCCAGGCCATTCAGGAAGCACATTTCCTTTTCCGCTATAACCATGGCTTGTACATCCATTGAATCATAGAATCTCTACAGTGTGGAAGCAGGCCATTCAGCCCATCAAGTGTACACTGACCCTCTGAAGAGAAACCTACCCAGATCCAACTCCCTAACCTACCCTGAAATCCTACATTTCCCATGGCTAATCCACCTAGTCTGCATATTCCTGGCCACTATGGACAATTTAGCATGGCTAATCAACATAACTCGCACACCTTTGGACTATGGGAGGAAACCAAACCACCTGGAGGAAACCCACGCAGACACAGGGAGAACGTGCAAACTCCACCAGGATAGTCACCCAAGGCTGGAATCGAACCTGGGTCCCTGATGCTGTGAGGCTGCAGTGCTAACCACTGAGCCACAGTGTCATCCCGTGATTGCTGTGGGAAGCTCTCAATCTCAGGGCAGGGCAAGATGGTAGTGACAGTGGCTGAGAAAGTGACAATGACCCTAAGTTTCTAGAAACTGGAACGTACACCCGGTCTCACAGCCCCCAGTTCACTACCCACAGCCGCATCAATGAGGTGACACATCCCATATCCCCAGAGAACGGAGATCAGAGCTTAAAAATGTGTTGCTGGAAAAGCGCAGCAGGTCAGGTAGCATCCAAGGAGAAGGAGAATCGACGTTTCGGGCATAAGCCCTTCTTCAGGAATGTGGAGGGTGTGCCAAGCAGGCTAAGATAAAAGGTAGGGAGGAGGGACTTGGGGGAGGGGCGTTGGGAATGAGATAGGTGGAAGGAGGTTAAGGTGAGGGTGATAGGCCGGAGAGGTCGGGAAGAAGATTGCAGGTCAAGAAGGCAGTGCTGAGTCTCAGGGTTGGGACTGAGAAAAGGTGTGGGGAGGGGAACTGAGGAAGCTGGAGAAATCTGCATTCATCCCTTGTGGTTGGAGGGTTCCTAGGCGGAAGATGAGTCGCTCTTCCTCCAGGCGTCGTGATGCCATGGTCTAGTGATGGAAAAGTCCAAGGACCTGCATGTCCTTGGGGGAGTGGGAGGGGGAGTTAAAGTGTTCAGCCACGGGGCGGTTGGGTTGGTTGGTGCTGGTGTCCCAGAGGTATTTCTCTGAAACGTTCCGCAAGTAGGCGGCTTGTCTCCCCAATGTATAGGAGGCCACATCGGGTGCAGAGGATGCAGTAAATGATGTGTGTGGAGGTGCAAGTGAATTTCTGATGGATATTGAAGGATCACTTGGGGCCTTGGAGGGAAGTGAGGGGGGAGGTATGGGCGCAAGTTTTGCATTTTTTGCGGTTGCAGGGGAAGGTGCCGGGAGTGGAGGTTGGGTTGGTG
>NC_057718.1:4086957-4122734 GCF_004010195.1 Chiloscyllium plagiosum | reverse complement strand
CCGGCCTATCACCCTCACCTTAACCTCCTTCCACCTATCGCATTCCCAACGCCCCTCCCCCAAGTCCCTCCTCCCTACCTTTTATCTTAGCCTGCTTGTCACACACTCCTCATTCCTGAAGAAGGGCTCATGCCCGAAACGTCGATTCTCCTGCTCCTTGGATGCTGCCTGACCTGCCGCGCTTTTCCAGCAACACATTTTTAAGCTTCTACCTCAGAAAGGAATGTTACAAAAGATAGTTTTGGATGTTGTAAATCTCCCTATTGATTGAGCCAACCCTCGGAGCTGAGCTGTCTCAAAAACAGTTCGACTGAAATTTGGATCGATTGTTCCATCCAAAACCTTTCAGCATTGTCTTATTAATAACCCATTCAACAGTCAATCAAGTGAATGACCTGCATAGCTGTCTGGCTCCATTCAGTTTGACAGTGAATACTAAAAGGTTGCCAAATCAACACAGAAAGAACTGCGGATGCTGTAAATCAGAAACAAAAACAGGAGTTGCTGGAAAAGCGCAGCAGGTCTGGCAGCATCTGTGAAGAGAAATCAAAGTTAACCTTTTGACTTTACACTACCCCTCTCATCCATTGCCGGTGACCTGGCAGGAGAAGAATCCAAAATCCTGTTCTGTGGTGCTGAGCCCACTACCTACCTTCCATGTTTGGACCCCTTGTGATTTTACCAGTTGTAGGAGGTGTTGGGAGGATAAAATGGCCATTGGAGAGCTTTAAATGCTAATGATCTAGCTCCTACTGAGATTTAATTCGTATCTGGAGAGGCCTACTTCAAATAGCCATTGAGCAGTTTCCATTGCATGGACTTCCTGAATGGATCCTCTGGGTTTATTTAATCTCACCAGCGTCTCCACCAGGTCACCATTCCTGTTACCTCCTCCCTGATCCTGTCTTAGCCAAACGCACATCCCTCCGTTGGCACAGCCTTTTGCCTTGGTCTCGCAAAGCCCCCTGCCCTTCCCCATTACACAATTACCTCTGAATCTGACTCCATGGCACCTTGTCATTGGGAACCAGATGATATTTCAGCAGAGACCAGAGAGCCTTTGGACCATGTGACAAGTTAGACAGGCAGCATCAGGAGGTGAAGAAGTTGACATTTTGGGTGTAACCCTTCTTCAGGATTGCTTTGTTCTTTTAGCCTCCGGCCTGTCTATTTTGGATTCCAACATCTACAGTTTTTTTGTCTCTAAATATGTGACCAGTTGGCACTTCTTAGAGGCAACACTTCCTCCACAGGTGGGGGTCAAGCTCTGACCTAAAGCCAATTACTGGTCAAACATTCATTAAACGGCTGTGTGGGGGAACGGGTGATGCAGGGTTGGGGTGGGGGGGGGCACATTATTAAAATGGGGACAGGCCCACCTTGAAACTTTCTCCAGGATATGGTCTGGGTGTGGTCCAATATTAAATCTAGCCCGGTTTCACCCAGTCCAGTCTGTCCAGACCCCTCCCGATTTAAACACCAAGACCAAAACTACCCCCTCGAAATTCTCTTCTGTAAGGACAACAGTCCTGGTTTTCCCGATCGAGTCACCGGACTCTCGCCTTTGGAACCATTTCCCGTGAATCTTTTCTGCGTCTTCGACAAAAACATCCTCACGTCCTTCTGACAGGGCAGTGCTTAGGAGCAGGCACAATCTGTGCCAGTGTCATGAACAATAGCCAGAACTTCTTGCCTTTTGACTCTTTCTGCCTGAATATAAAACCAGCAATGCCATTTGCCTTGTCAGTGACTCTCTCCACCTGTCCAGCCACTGCTCCCCTTTAAAACTGTGTCCTTTCTGCTGTCTCTTCCTGCTCTTCCTGTCAAATGGAATCATTTCATATTTCACTGCGCAGGATATAATCTGCCCTCTTCTGCCCACTACTCTCGGCCTGCCTCTGTCCTTCGTGAAGTTTATCACCACCTTCCTCACAATTCACAAGAATTCCAGGTTTAGTGTCATTTGCAAACTATGCCCTGTGCACCTGAGTCTATATCTTTAAATTTGATGAAGGAAGACGGTGGAATACCTAGGGAGATTGTACTGCAGCTGTATAGGGTGCTGGTCAGGACACATCCGGAGTACTGTGTACAGTTTTTGGTCTGCTAACTTGAGAAAGGATGTACTGGCATCGGAGGCAGTGCAGATGAGGTTCAGCAAATTGATTGCACAGTTGAGAGTGTTGGGTTATGATGAGAGATTGAATAAATTGGACTATACTCATTGGAATTTAGAAGAATGAAGGGGCAGCTTATAAAAAGATATGAAATTACAAAGAGAATAGATAAGGTAGCTTCAAAGTAAAGGGCAGCAGATTTAGGACTGAGTTGAGGAGAAACTTCTTCACCAAAAGGGTTATGAATCTGGGGAATTCCCTGCCCAGTGAAACAGTTGAGGCTTCCTTGTTGAATGCTTTTAAGGCAAAGATAGGTAGATTTTTGAACAGTACGGAATTAAGGTTATGGTGAGTGAGTGGGTAAGTGGAGCTGAGTCCATAAAATGTTCAGCCATGATCTTATTGAATGGAGGAGCAGGCCCAATGGACCAGATGGCCTACTCCTGCTCCTAGTTCTTATGTTCTTCTGTTCCTTCAAGTTGACCCCTGGGGAATACCATTATAAATCCTCCTACAGACTTATAAATATCTGTCCACCAGCACTTTCTGTTTCCTTTCACTGAGTCAAATTAAAGAAATAGTCATACAGACATGCAGCAGAGAAAAAGTTGCTTGGCCCATCGAGTCTGTGATAGCGTAAGAAACAGGATAGTAGTAGACCATTCAGCCCATTGAGCTACATTCACATTGATCACAGCTGATCTTGGATCTCAAATCCCTTGATTTCCTAAGAGGTCAAAAATCTGTCCATTCCAAACTTAAAATGTTCAAATACTTCACCTCAAGGATAAAGGATTGCAAAGCATCACAACATTCGGCAAGGTTCCGCATTGTAGACTGATTAGCAAGAGTAGATCACATGGAATCCAGCGCGAGCCAGTCATTTGGATATAAAATTGGCTTGAAGGTAGGAGACAGAGGGTGGTGGTGGAAGATTGTTTGTCAGAGCAAAAGTTTGTGACCAGGGGTGCTCTGCAAGGATCGTTGCTGGGTCCACTGCCTTTCATCATTTATATAATTGACTTAGATGTGAATATAGGAGGTATGGTTAGTAAGCTTGTAGATGATACCAAAATTGGTGGTGCAGTGGACAGCGAAGAAAGCTATCTCACAGTACAATGGGACCTCGTGCAAAAGAGTTTAATTTAGATAAATGTGAGGTGTTGCATTTTGGTAAGGCAAATCAGGTCAGGACTTATACACTTAATGGGGGTGTGGCCAAACAAGGAGGCTTTGGGGTGAAAGGTCATAATTCCTTAAAAGTGCAGTGACACGTTGATAGGGATAGTGAAGCAATACACAACTTTATTGGTCAGTACCTTGGGCATAGGAGTTGGGATGTTATGTTCAGTCTGTACAGGACATTGGTTAGGCCACGCTTGGATCACTGCATGCAATTCTGGTCTCCCTGCTATAGGAAAAAAAGCATTCAGAAAAGATTTACAAGGATATTGCCAGGGTTGGAGGGTTTGAGCTGCAAGGAGAGGCTGAACAGGCTATAGCTATTTTCCCTGGAGCATCGGAAACTGAGGGGGTGACCTTATAGAGGTTTATAAAATCTTGAGAGGCATGGATAGGGCGAATAGTCAAGATCTTTTCCCCAGGGAACAGGGGTCCAAAACTAGCAGGCACAGGCTTGAGGTGAGAAAGGAAAGATTTAAAAGTGATCAAAAGTGATCATGCAGAGAGTGGTGCGTGTGAGGAATGAGCTGCCAGAGGAAATGGTGGATGGGTATATGAATAGGAAAGGTTTAGAGGGATATGAGCTAAATGCTGGTCAACGGGACTGGATTAATTTAGGATTTCTGGTCAGCATCAACGAGTTGGTCCAAAGAGTCTGTTTCTGCGCTGTAAAACTCTCTGAGTCTATAATCCTTTAAGTGAAGGCACTTTGCTCCATTTCAGTCCAGAATGATTGGTCCCTAAACCTGAGAGCATGCCTCCATATTTTAGATTCTATGACAAGTAGAAACTATCAATTTTTACCATATCAGATGCCTTCAGAATCCCATGTGTTTCAAAACACTGTCTGTTGTACTTCTAAACTCCAAAATATCCATTCAATTTTCTCAGCTGCATATCCTCATTCCCTCAGCAAGGCAACTTTCACTGAACCCTTCACTGTTCTTGCTTCAATCCAAGGATATCCTGGAGTGGACATGTGTGCATAGAACCGCAGGAGATGGTCAAGGTTCTCAATGAATATATCTCATCTGTATTTATGGTGGAGAAAGACATGAAGACTTGGGAACTTGGGGAAGCCAGTGGCAATATCTTGGGGACAGTCCATATCAAAGTAGAAGAGGTATTGGATGTAGTAGAATGTATGAAGGTGGGTAAATCTCCTGGTCCTGACCAGATATATCCAAGAACACTTCAAGAAGCTAGAGAAGAATTGCAGGTCCCTGGCTGATATTTTTGTAACATCGTTAACCAAGGCGAGGTTTTGGAAGACTAGAGGGTTATGAATGTTGTGCCATTACTCACAAAGGGCTACAAAGAAAAGCCTGGGAACTATACACCAGTAAGCCTAACATCTGTGGTGGGTAAGATTCTGAGAGAAAAGATATATATGCATTTAGAGAGACAGGATTTGATTAGGAGTAGTTAGCGTGGCTTTGTGAGTGGGAGATCATACCTCACAAATTTGTTGGAGTTCTTTGATGAAGTGATTAGGAAGGTTGATGAGGACAGGGTGGTAGACATAGTCTATGTGGATTTCAGTAAGTCCTTTGATAAAGTTCCACATGATAGGCTGCTCTGGAAGGTTAGATTGCATGGAATCCAGGGTGAGCTGGCAAATTGGATACAAAATTAGCCTGAGGGTAGGAACCAGAGGGAAATAATGGAAGGATGCTTGTCAGACTGGAGGCCTGTGACTAGTGGAGTGCCTCAGGCATCGGTGCTGGGCTCGTTATTATTTGTTATCTGTATCAATGATCTGGATGAGAATGTAGGAGGCATTATTAGTAAGTTTGCTGATGACACAAATAGGCAGTATCATGGATAGTGAGGAAGGTTATCAGAAATTGCAGCAAAACCTTGATCAGTTGGGGAAGTGGGCTGAGAAATGGCAAATAGGGTTTAATATAGATAAGTGTGAGGTCTTGCATTTTGGAGAGTCAAATCAAGGTTGGAGATTCATACTGAATGGAAGAGCCTTAAGGAGGTTAGTGGAACACAGGGACCTTGGAGTTCAGGTGCACGGCTCTCTGAAAGTGGAGTCACAGGTAGATAGGGCAGTGAAGGAGGCTGTTGGCACACTGACCTTCATCAGTCAGGGCAGTGAGATTAGAAGTTGGAAAGTCCTGTTGCAGTTATATAGGACATTGGTGAGGCCGCACTTGGAGTGTTGTGTTCAGTTTTAGTCACCTTGTTATAGGAAGGACGTTACTAAACTAGAAAGAGCGCAGAAGAAATTTACAAGAATGTTGCCAGGGCTCAATGATCTGAGTCATAGGAAGAGTGTGGACCAGCTAGGACTTTTTCTTTCGAGCATTGGAGACTGAGGGAGGACCTTATAGAAGTGCATCAGATCATGAGAGGCATGGATAGAGTGAATGCACTCAGTCTTTTTCCCAGGGTTGGGGGATTGAGGACTGGAGGGCATCAGTTTATGTTAGAGGGGAAAGAATAAAAGGGAACCTGAGTGGCAACCATTTTACACAGAGGGTGGTGCGCATATGGAATGAGCTGCCAGCAGAAGTGATTGAGGTGGGTACATTAACAACATTTAAAAGGCATTTGGACAAATACCTGGATAGGAAATGTTTAGAAGGATATGGGCCAAGTGCAGGAAAATGAGATTACAGTGGACAGACATTTTGGTCGGCATGGACCAGTTTGGACCAAAGGACCTGTCTCTGTGCTGTAGGATTTCTGACTCTACGACTCGATAATAGGGAGGCTAAAACTCTGCACAGCACTCTGAAAGTATGCTCGCCATATCGCTGTACAACTGGAGGTTGAGTTCTGTTCACTTGTACTCTAAACCACGTACAGTAAAAGCCATTTCCTTTCCTTATTGCTTGCTGTAGCTACAATGTTAACATTCCTCCTGCTTTTTCAGGGAGTGGCCAGGGGAGCATCGGACATCGTTGAAGAAATATTTTTCCTTTAACTAGAGAGTGGTGTGGGGTCTAGAATGCACTGTCTGGGAGTGTGGTTGAAGGGCAAAACCTGTCAATGTTTAAAAAGTATTCGGATGAGCATTTGAAGTATCATAACATTGAGGGTCTAGTGCTGGGAAATGGGACTAGAGTAGAGTTAGCTGAGTTTTGACAGTGCAGACCTGATTGGCTGAAGGGCCTCGTCTGTACTGTATGATTCCAAAGTTGTATCAGAAAGTAACAAAAGTTCTGATGAAGGTTTCAGCTGCACAGGGATTGAGGTAGAGACTGGTGTTGTCAGGAGTCAGGGAGAAGGCAACCATTGTGTGTTCACTTCACAACATCACATTTTTCTTTTGCAACTGAATTCAGTAAATAAATATGTGAAAGGAGGAACTTGACAAAAACTCATTGTTCTTGTACTTCCCTTTCCTTTGGGCTATCTGGAACTAGATTGATCTCATTTTTTAAGTGTCTTCCTTAATTATTCTCCTGAAATCACAAAATGCGAGCAGGTTTTGTGGGTAACAGGGAAGGGAAATGGAATGTTAAGTTGGCTTTTTTTTCAAAAGGAATGGAGCATGAAGAGGGGGAGGTGCTGCGAAAACTGTACAAGGCACTGATCAGATCACTGCTGGAATACTGTGACCAATTTCGACTCTTAACTAAGGAATGATATATTGGCATTGGAGGCAGTGCAGTGAACATGCACCAGGCTGATGTTAGCTATGGAGGGATTGACTGATGAGGAGAGGTTGAACATATTGGGCTTGTACTTGTTGGAATTTAGAAGAATGAGAGGTGACCTTATTAAAACATACAAGTCTTTAGGGACTTGACAGGGTCAATGCGGTGAGGTTGGTTCCCCCTGTGGGAGAGTCTAGGACCAAAGGATATTACTTCAGTCTGTAGGGGCAGATATTTAAGATAGCAATGAGGAGGAATTTCTTCCTTCAGAAAGGAGTTGAGTCTATGGAATTCTTTACCACAGAGGGCTGTCAATGGTGGGTCATTCAGTATATTCAAGGCTGAGACGGACAGATTTTTAATCAATAAAGGAATCAAGGGTTATGGGGAAAAGGCAGGAAAGTGGAGCTGAGGATTATCAGATCAGCCACGATCTCACTGAATGGTGGAGCAGACTTGGTGGGTTATATGGCCGACCACTGCTTCTATGTGTGATGGTCCTTATGTTTTCAATGCACAGCCCGACTGAGAACAGACAACCAGCAGCATTCTGCACCACAGACAACACTGTGATTGGAAAGTTAAAAGTGTGTATGTCAATGAACTCAAAAAAAGATTCTATTAAAATATTCAAACTAAAAATAAACCATCATAGTCTTATTTAAAACTGATTTCCTCTTTTTCAGCTTCCTAAAAACATTTCCAGCAGGAACAGAAATATATTCTATGTGATATGTAAAGCTGGCCAATTATTTCTTCCACAAACTCTCCTCTTTCACATAAACATTTCCTGTCTTGACTGTGACTTTCTCTAGAATAACATAAGACAACCGCAATTTGTCCCTCAATTCTCCTCTGCAATTCAACAGGATCGTGGCTGATCTGACATTCCTAATGGGGTAAAAATTCCGATTCCTGATGAAGGGCTTTTGCCCGAAACGTCGATTTTGCCTGTCCTCGGATGCTGCCTGAATTGCTGTGCTCTTCCAGCACCACTGATCCAGAATCTGACATTCCTAATGTCCACTTCCTTGCCCTTTCCCATCATCCTTGATTTGCCTAATGATCTACCATTGTTCTATCTCAGCTTTAAATATGCACAAAGACTCTGCCCCCACAGCTCTCTATGGCAAGAAGTTCCAAAGACTCACCATCCTCTGAGAGAAGAAATTCCTTCTCATCTCAGTCTTAAAATGCTACATCTTTATTCTGAGGTGATGCTGTCTGGTACTAGACTATCCCCTGAGGCGAAACATCCTCACAGTATTTACCCGGTCAACCCTTTAAGAATCCCATATGTTTCAATGAGATAATCTCTCATCCTTCTCAGTCCCCATGAATAGAATCCCACCCCTTTTAGCCTTTGCTCATAAGACAGTCCCTCTAAACCAGGGACCATCCTAGTGAACTTTCCCTGAACTGTATTCATTTTGTTGATGGCGAGAGCCCAACGTGCTGACCTCGAGAGGTCTTGAACCAGGCCCAGGGTGTGGACTTTGGACAGGTCAAGGGGGAGATCATGGGCAAGCCAGGGTGTGGACACTGGGGAGGCTTGGCATGGACGTCGGGGAGGCTCAGGGTGTGGACTTCAGGCAGACAAAACACGGACATTGGGCAGGCCCAGAATGTGAGCCTCGGGCAGGCCTAGGGTGTGGATCTCGAGCAGGCCCAGGGTGTGTCCCTCAGGCAGGCAAAACACGGACCTTGGGCAAGCTCAGGGTGTGAGCCTCAGGCAGGCCTAGGGTGTGTGGACCTCAGGCTGGCCTAAGGTGTGGATCTCCGCCAGGCCCAGGGTGAGTCCCTCAAGCAGGCAAAACACGGACCTTGGGCAAGCCCAGGGTGTGGATCTCTGGCAGGCCCAGGGTGTGGACTTCAGGCAGGCCCAGGGTGTGTCCCTCAGGCAGGCTTAGGGTGTGGACCTCGGGCAAGCCCAGGGTGTGGATCTCGGGCAGGTCCAGGGTGTGGATCTCAGGCAGACTCAGGGTGTGGATCTCGGGCAGGCCCAGGGTGTAGATCTCAGGCAGGCCCAGGGTGGGAACCTCAGGCAGGCTCAGGTTGTGGACCTCGGGCAGGTCCAGGGTGTGGATCTCGGGCAGGCCCAGGGCATGGATCTCAGGCAGGCTCAGGGTGTGGATCTCAGGCAGGCTCAGGGTGGGGGCCTTAGGCAGGCTCAGGGTGTGGACCTCGGGCAGGCCCAGGGTGTGGACCTCAGGCAGGCTCAGGGTGTGAACCTCAGGCAGGCTCAGGGTGTGGATCTCGGGCAGACCCAGGGTGTGGATCTCGGGCAGGCCCAGGATGTGAACCTCAGGCAGGCTCAGGGTGTAAACCTCGGGCAGGCCCAGGGTGTGGATCTCAGGCAGACCCAGGGTGTGAACCATCGTGCAGGCTCAGGGTG
Source organism: Chiloscyllium plagiosum (assembly GCF_004010195.1). Lineage (NCBI taxonomy): Eukaryota > Metazoa > Chordata > Chondrichthyes > Orectolobiformes > Hemiscylliidae > Chiloscyllium > Chiloscyllium plagiosum. The sequence continues at coordinate 4,113,426 of NC_057718.1, read as the reverse complement.
TGAACCTCGGGCAGGCCCAGGGTGTGGATCTCAGGCAGGCCCAGGGTGTGGATCTCGGGCAGACTTACCACAGACCTTGAGCAGGCTCAGCACAGATCTCGATTCGGGCATAGTGCGGGGAGAATTAGCTGTTTTTGCTTTTCTGGGACTTGGAATCAATGGCTGCTACATCATCAGAAGTGATTTCGGCAAGGTATGCCCAACGGTAAAAGATGGTGCTTGAGGATCGGCGACTTTGTTGTTTGTTGAGTCCAGGATAGTTGGCACTGAAGTGGTGGTGGAGGAGTGACAGTGCAGAGCTCATTGTGAGTGATGATCTGGCTCAGGGTTGATGGACTCTCTTCCAGTTTTATCTTTGTTTTTCCATATTCTTAAATTATTCCAGCGGTGCCATTTTGTGGTAGCAAATGGAACCTTTTCACTGTATTTGTATTTTTACTGTAAAATATACGTGACAATAAAATCAAAATCAAAAATCAAAATCAAGAAGGGCAGCAGGGATAGGACAGGTAATTATAAATCTGTCAGTCTGGTGTCAATGGTCGGGAAATTATCAGAAAAAGTTCTGAAGGACAGGATTAATTAAGATTTGGAGATGCCGATGTTGGACTGGGGTGTACAAAGTTAAAAATCACACAACACCAGGTTATAGTCCAACAGGTTTAATTGGAAGCACACTAGCTTTCAGAGCGTTGCTCCTTCATCGGGTGGTAGGTGGACTATTACCTGATGAAGGAGCGACGCTCCAAAAGCTAGTGTGCTTCCAATTAAACCTGCTGGACTATAACCTGGTGTTGTGTGATTTTTAAGGATTAATTATTATATGGAAAGGCAGGGGTAGGTTAGGGATAGTCAGCTCTGATTTGTTAGAGGGAGATCCTGTCTGACTAATTTAATTGAGAATTTTGAAAGGATGACTAAATATATTGATGAGGGTTGTGCAGGTTTTAGCAAGAAAAGCAAGTCAGAGACTGGGAATACTGTGGAGAGTAACTCATCTGCAGAATTTCCAAAGCCTGTTCACCCTTACAAGGAGTGTGGTGGAATATTCCCACTTGCCTGAATGGGCTCCACTCTAACAACACTGAAAAAGCTTGACATGATGCAGAACAAAGCAGCCGCTTGATTAATACTGTACTGACAAACACCCACTCCCTCCACCGCCAGTGCTCAGTAGCAGTAGTATGTACTATTTACAAGATGCACTGCAGAAATTAACCAAAAATCCTCAGACAGCACCTTCCAAGCCCACGACCACTGCCATCCTGAAGGACGAAGAGCAACAGATACATGGGAACACCACTCGCTGCAAGTTCCCCTCCAAGCCACTCACCATCCTGACTTGGAAACATATCACGGTTCCTTCACTATTGCTGGGTCAAAATCCTGGAATTTCCCCAGGAATGGCATTGTGGGTGAACCCAGAGCAAGTGGACTGCAGCAGTTCAAGAAGGCAGCTCACCACCATCTTCTCAAGGGCAACTAGGGTTGGGCTGTCAATGCTGGTCCAGCCAGCAACATCCACATCCCATAGATGAATAAAAAAAAATTGATGTGGTTTACATGGACTTCAGCAAGGCCTGTGACAAGGTCCCACATGCAAGGCTGGCCCAAAATGTAAGATCCAATGAAATACAAGGCAAGTTGGCAAACTGGATCCAAAACCGGCTTACATGTAAGAGGCAATGGGAATGGTGGAGGTTGTTTTTGTGATTAGTGGTGTACCTGAGGGGTTAGTGTTGGATAATTGCTGTTCGCTCTGTACATTAATGACTTGAATGTGAATAGAGGAAGTATAATTCATTATTTTGCAGATGAGATGAAAATCGGTGGAGCTGTTGATAGTGAGGATGGTTTCAGTCTACAGTCTGATATTGATCAGCTGGTAAATTGGGCAGAGCAATAACAGAAGAAATTTAACCCTGATAAGTGTGATGTGATGCACTTTGGAAGGTATAAGGGAGGTATATGCACAAGGAATGGTTTGTCCCTAGGGAGCACTGAGGGACAAGTCCACACATCCCTGAAGGTGTCAGCACAGGTAGACAGGAAGGGGAAGAAGGCATATGGGATGTTTACCTTCATTAGCCAGGGTGTAGAATATAGGAACAGGGAATACTTGTGGAACTTTATAAAATATTGGTTCACCCACAGATAGAACATTGTGCACAGTTCTGGTCACCACGCTAACAGAAGGTTATGATTGCACTGAAGAGGGTGCAGAGGAGATTCACCAGGACGTTGCCTTGGATGCAAAGTCTCAGTTATGAGGAGACACGAGATAGGCTGGGTTCACTTTCCCTGGAACAGAGGGGGTGAGGGGGATCTGATTGAGGTCTACAGTATTATGAGATGTATAGACTGAGTGGATTGTGAGAGTCTTTTCTCCATGGCAGATGTGTTTAACACCACAGGGCATAGGTTTAAGGTGAGGAGTAAGTGGTTTAGAGGAAAAACCTTTCTCCCTCAGAGGGTAGTAGAAAAATGGAAGGTACTGCCTGAGATGAGGTGGAGGAAAGTACTCTCATAACATTGAAGAAGCTGCTGGATGGACTTTAAATGCCAGGGCACAGTTGGCAATGTACCAGTTGAAGGTAAATGGGATTAGTGTAGTTTGTTGGTCAGCATAGACATGATGGGCTGAAGGGCCTGTTTCTATGCTGTATGTCTCTATGATTTTATGACTCTATTTCCAGCATCCATAGTTCTTCATCCAATTTTTGTATCTGCTGGGAGTTTGGAAGAGTGCGGGGTGAGTTAATTGAAGCATGACAATCCTGAGGGGAATTTATCGGGTGGATGTGGAAAGGATGTTTCCTCTTGTTGTAGGAGAATCTAGAACTAGGGGACAGAGTTTAAAAATAAGAGAGTGCGTGTTTATGACAGAGGTGAGGAAAAAAAACCAGTCTCACAGAGAGTCAAACATTTTTAGAACTCTTCCTGCAAAAGGTGATGGAAGCAAAGTTCTTGGATATTTTTAAAACAGAGATGAATAGATGTTTCTTAAACAGTTATCACGGATGGGTGGGAATGTGGAGAATCAGATCATCCACGATCTGTGTGGAATGACAGAACAGGCTCAATGGGCTGAATGGCCTACTCCTGATCTTAATCCGTACTGTCCTTTGGATATTTGTACATTAGCAGGTGCTTGGGGATTGGAGGGCTGAATCCTTGTCATTGGGCTGAATCTGCCCAAAAACAGTTGTTGGAAGATGGAGGATTGGGTTGGGAGAGAAGGCTTTGTAACATTCACTGTGAGAGAGCAGACTGCTGCACTGCCAGGGATCTCCAGACTTTTTTTTGATTCATTCATGGGATGAGGACATCACTGGCAAGGCCCGTATTTATTGTCTATCCCTAAGAGTTAACCACATTACTGTGGGTCTGGAGTCACATATAGACCAGAACAGGTAAGGATGGTAGTTTCCTCTCCTGAAGGACATTAGTGAACCGGATGGGTTTTTCCCAACAATTGAATTCATTGTCATTATTAGACTCTTAATTCCAGATTTTTGTTGAATTCAAATTCAAACACCTGCCAAAGCAGGATTCGAACCTGGGTCCCCAGAACATGACCTGGCTATCTGGATTAACAGTCCAGCGATAATACCATGAGGCCATCACCACCCCTGCCCATACAGCAGTGTGTGTGCCCACCCAGTTAACCCATACTCACCTGACCCAGGTGGAACAACCTCTCCTGCTCATTTACCTTTGATATATGCTTGAGCTGTTACTTTCTCACAGACTAATAAACAACTTTCTAATCACTTATAACCTGGATCCCTCTTTGTGTAATCTGTCAGAGCCCAGACTAAAGCTAACACAGAGCCTATGAATTTTGACAATAGCGTGGGTCCCTGAATTCAAATGAAAGGCATTTGGGTATGATCAGTACAAATTCATTTCATTGCTTTGACACTGATTGGTGACTTGTTTTCTGAGGACAGTCCCAATTACGCATGCATTCCTCTTTTTGCGGTTTGTGTTCAAGCCGTGACAACTGAGTAGGGAAGTAGAGTCAAATTCAGCCACCTCTGCAATATCAGCAGTGTCACAGCATTCTGCGTGTGAAACAGTTAGACTTTAGAATTTGAAACATAGCTTCACTTGAAATGTTTGGCTGGACATTCTCAACCCTGACTCTGACCCTTTGTCTCGTAGTGGGTAAGTAAATGTCCAGGACTGGCTTTTCGTTTTCATTGTGTTTTGGAGATTGATTCACGGGTCAGACAGAAGTGTATGAGTTGGGTATTTTGTCATCACTTTTCTTTTGTTCTCAAACTGAAATCTCACTTAGAGTTTCTATGATTCAATGGGTAAGTACAGTGTGAGATTTGACACTGAGCAGCACAGGTCAGTCATTAGCATGTGGGAGACGAGTACATTTGGAGAGAAATAATCTCAATTGCAGGTTGAGAAGTCATCCAGCTGTTTTAGTGCAGACTTTTGATGAACAATCACGCCATGAGGTAACAGACAATAGGCACTATCTCTGAGGTCAAGGTAATATTAATACGGTAGAACAAAGAAAGAACGAAGAACATTACAGCACAGGAACAGGCCCTTCAGCCCTTCAAGCCTGCGCTGATCCAGATCCTCTAAGGAAACTTGTCGCCTATTTTCTAAGGGTCTGCACCCTGCCCAATCATGTACCTGTCTAGATACATCTTATATGACGCTATCGTGCCCGCCTCTACCACCTCTGCTGGCAACACGTTCCAGACACCCACCACCATCTGCTTGAAGAACTTCCCACCAATATCTCCCCTAAACTTTTTCCCTCTCATTTTGAACTTGTGATCCTTAGTAATCGAATCCCCCAGTTTGGGAAAAGGCTTCTTGCTATCCACGCTGTCTATAACTTTCATGATTTTGTAGACCTCAATCAAGTCCCCCCCCCAACCTCTGTCTTTCTAATGAAAATGATCCGAATTTACTCAACCTCTCTTCATAGCTACCACACTCCATACCAGGCAACATCCTAGTTAAACTGCTCTGTACCTTCTCCAAAGCATCCACATCCTTTTGTAATGTGGCAACCAAAACTGTACATAGTATTCCAAATGTGGCTGAACCAAAGTCTTATACAACTGTACCTCTTGTACTCAATACCCTGTCCAATGAAAGAAAGCATGCCATATGTCTTCTTGACAACTCTACTGACCTGCGTTGCCACCTTCAGGGAACAATGGACCTGAACACCCAGATCTCACTGTACATCAATTTTCCCCAGGGCATTTTCAATTTACCATATAGTTCGCTCTTGAACTGGATCTTCCAAAATGCATCACCTCGTATTTGCCCGGATTTCACAAGAAACAGAGACAGCGTAAAGAAAAGATAAAAAAGTAAGAAAGAGATGAGATGGTGCCAGATGATAGTGAATCTCATTGCCATCGAGGGGAAAATAGGGTTAAAAGACAGATCAGCCATGATCAAATGGCAGATAAGACTTGATGGGCCAAAGGAATGAATTCTGCTTCTGTATCTTTTGCTCTTATGGATTCACAGTAAGTATGAAGATGAATGCCAAATAAAAGGCTTGTGTACAATATAAAAACTTTCTTTTAATTATTTTAAGAGAAAATAAGTGACTTAGTTGGATGAATGGACCCAAGAAGGACAGATTTAGACGATGGTGAATAAAGAGGAAATAGACAGGTAGCTCATTGAAAACCTTACAGGCCAATCAAGACAAAAAAATTGGACTTATTAAATTTTAAGAAATGAAGTAAGCTTTGGGATTGGAGATAAATAAATCTGCAGGGATTTCTGGTGATTTCTATGTCAGGATATTAATAAGACAGAAGAAGAAATGATGATGATGGTCACATCATATTTGAAAGTTTGCAGAACAGGGGATTATGTTATTGAAATCAAAAGCCACAAATGTCACTTTATGTTTGAAGAAAGGAATGAGGTAGTCAACATGTATTTACATGTGTGTGTGTGTGTGTGTGTGTCTGTGTGCCTGTGTGTGTGTGTGTGTGAGTGTGTGTGAGTGAGTGTGTGTGAGTGTGTGTGGGTGTGTGGGTGTGTCTGTGTGAGTGTGCATCTGTGTGTGTGTGTGGGTTCGAGTGTGTGTGTTGTGGTGTGTGTGTGTGTCTGTGTACGTGTATATTTGTGTGTGTGTGTGTGTGTGTGTGTGTGCCTGGTGTTGTTTTGAGGCAACATACCAGAATATAGGATGATAGCTAATAGAAGCAGGAGGAGGAAGACATTCAGCCTATCAAGTCTCTCTACCTTTCAATGAGATCTTAACTGATGAATTATGAATTGGATGTGAATATAAGAGGTATTGTTTGTAAATTAATCGCAGAGACGTTTCCCTCCATGGCTCCCTCGTTAGGTCCACATATCCCACCAATGCACTGTCCCCTCCTAGCACCTTCCCTTGCCACCACAAGAGGTGTAAAACCTGTGCACACACTCCCCCCTCATCTCTGCCCAAGGTCCCACAACATCTTTTCACATCCAGCAGAGATTCTCCTGCACATCCACCCACATCATCTACTGTGCTCGTTGCTTTCAAAGTGGTCTCCTCTACATTGAGGAGACAGAACGCCAACTCGTGGAACTGTTTGGGAACATCTCTGGTACAGATGCACCCAACAACCCCACTGCCCTGTGGCCAACTGCTTCAACTCCCCCTCCCACTCCACCGAGGACATGCAAGTCCTGGGCTTTCTCCATTGCCAAATTCAAACCGCCTGACACCTGAAGGAAGAACACCTCATTTTCTGCCTTGGGGGACCCTTCAACATCAACTTTATTAGTTTCCATTTTTGGGAGCAGCGAGGCGAGAGAGAGAGAGAGAGTACCAGGAGTTGCTGGGAAGGTAAATTTCCCACTTCAAAGGGACTTACCCTGAGGAACAGGCCTCCATTTGCAGCAGTGAGGAGCTGAATAGGAGCGGTTGAATTGTGCACTGGGAAGGTGAGTAAACTGATATATTTGGGCAGTGGCTGAACCTGAGATACTCTAGGCGTAGTGTCTCCTACCTGTCCTCCTCCTCTAACCAAAAAAATGACTCTGTGGTGAGTTGATATGGTAAGGATTTTGCATTTCATTTTTAAAATTTTATTGTGTGATTGGTAAAAACATTTTTTTTTCCTTTTTTGTTTATCTAAATTAAGATTAAGTTAGGTTTAAGATTAAAAATGGCAGGAAAGCTCAGACCGGTATTATGCTCCTCTTGCTCAATGTGGGAGCTCAGGGATGCAGCTGATGTCCCTAGCTCCTTCATGTGCAGGAAGTATGTCCAGCTGCAGCTCTTCTTAGACCACATGATGGCTCTGGAGCTGCAGATGAACTCACTCTGGAGCATACATGATACTGAGGGGGTCATGGATAGCATGTTTAGCAAATTGGTCACACTACAGATTAGGATTGCAAAGGGGGAAAGGGAATGGGTGACCAAAAGGCAGAGAAAGAGCAGGAAGGCAGTGCAGGTATCCCTGCAGTCATCCTCTTCCAAAACAGGTACACTGTTTTGGATACTGGTGGGGGAGATGGCTCACCAAGGGAAGGCAGCAGTAGCCAGGTTCATGGCACTGTGGCTGGCTCTGCTGCAGAGACAAGCAGAAAAAGAATGGAAGGGCAATAGTCACAGGGGATTCACTTGTGAGGGGAGTAGATAGGTGAGTTCTGTGGTCAAAAACAAGACTCCTGCATGGCATATTGCCTCCCAGGTACACGGGTCAGGGATGTGTTGGATCGGCTGCAGAAAATTCTCAAGAGGAAGGGTGAACAGCCAGTTTTCATGGTGCATATAGGCACAAACGATATAGGCAGAAAACAGGATGAGGTCCGACAAGCAGAGTTTAGGGAGTTAGGAGTCATGTTAAAACATAGGACCTCAGATGTAGTAATCTCAAAATTGCTACTAGTGCCACACACTAGTCAGAGTAGGAATGATAGAATGCAGGCTGAATGCATGGCTTGAGAGGTGGTGCAGGAGGGAGGGGTTCAGATTTTTCAGACATTGGGACCAGTTCTGGGAGAGTGGGGCTATTACAAATTGGACGGTCTACGCCTGGGCCAAACTGGACCCAAAGTCCTAGGGTGTGCTTTTGCTAATGCTGTTAGGGAGGGTTTAAACTAATGTGGCAAGGAGGTGGGATCCAAATGAGGAGGTTAGTGGGCAGTAAAGAGGTGATAACTAAAGCCTGTAAGGAATTAGATAATGAAGTCAGTGTGACTAAGGGAAAGAGGCAGCAGGGAGCAGATGATGAACTCAGAAGTGCATTTGTTTTAATGTAAGAAGTGTAGTGAGTAAGGCAGATGAATTGGAATTAGATTTTTTTTGAATTAGAATACTTACAGTGTGGAAACAGGCCCTTCGGCCCAACAAGTCCACACCGAACCACAACCCACCCAGACCCATTACCCCTTTACCTAACACCACAAGCAATTTAGCATGGCCAATTCACCTGACCTGTGGGAGGAAATCCATACAGACACAGGGAGAACGTGCTGACTCCACACAGTCAGTCGTCTGAGGCAGGAATTGAACCTGGGTCTCTAGCGCTGTGAGGCAGCAGTGCTAACCACTGTGCCACCGTGCCGCCCATTTATGGCTTGGATTAGTACCTGGGAATATGATGTTATTCTTATTACCGAGACTTGGTTGAGGGAAGGGCATTAATGGGAACAAAATATCCCAGGATGTCAGGTGGGATGGAGAGGGAGATAAAAGGGATGGAAGAGTTGCATTACAGGTCAAAGAAAATATCAAAGCTGTGCTGAAGGAGGGCACTATGGAAGATTCGAGCAGTGAGGCATTATGGGTAGAGCTCAGAAATAGGAAGAGTGCAGTAACAATGTTGGGGCTGTACTGCAGAGCTCCCTCCAGCGAGCATGAGCTATAGGTCCAAATATGTAATCAGATCATGCAAAGATATAGGAGCAACAGGGTGGTGGTGATAGGAGATTTTAATTTTCCCAACATTAATCTGGGATTCACTTAGTATTGGAGGTCTATATGGAACAGAAGTTGTAAGGAGCATCCAGGAGGGTTTTCTGAAGCAGTGTGTAAATAGTCCAATTCGAGAAGGGGCCATACTGGACCTGGTGTTGGGAAATGAGTCCGGCCAGGTATTTGAAGTTTCAGTAGGAGATTGCTTTGGGAATAGTGATCACAATTCCGTAAATTTTAGAATACTCAGGGACAAAGACGAGAGTGGTCCAAAAGGAAGAGTGATAAACTGAGTGAAGGTCAACTAGAGCAAAATTCAGCAGGAGCTGGAGAATGTGAATTGGGAACAGCTGTTTGAAGGTAAATCCACGTTCAATATGTGGGAGGCTTTGAAAGAGAGTTTGATTAGAGTTCAGGAGAGGTCTGTTCCTGTGGAAATGAGGGAGAAAAATGACAAGGTTAGGGAACATGGATGACATGTGAAATTGTGAGACTAGCCAAAAGGAAAAAGGAAGTGTACATAAGGTCTAGCCGACTGAAGACAGACAAAGCTTTGGAAGAATATCGGGAAGAAAACACCAATCTGAAATGAGGAATTAAGAAGGTTAAAAGGGGCCATGAGATGTCTTTATCAAACAGGTTTAAGGAAAATCTCAAAGCCTTTTATTTATATGTAAGGAGTCAGAGGATAACTAGGGAAAGGGTCGGCCTACTCAAGGACAAAGGAGGGAAGTTATGCTTGGAGTCAGAGAAAATAGGTGAGGGTCTTAATGAGTACTTTGCATCGATATTCACCGAGGAGAGGGATATGACGAATGTTGAGGTTAGGGATAGATCTTTGAGTACTCTAGGTCAAATTAGCATAAGGAGGGCAGAAGTGTTGGGTATTCTAAAAGACATTAAGGTGGACAAGTCCGTAGATCTGGATGGGATCTATCCCAGATTTCTGAGGGAAGTGAGAGAGGAAATAGCTGGGGCTTTAACAGATATCTTTGCAGCATCTTTGAACATGTGTGAAGTCCCAGAGGACTGGGGAATTGTTAATCTTGTCCTCTTGTTTAAAAAGGGTAGCAAGGATAATCCATGTAATTATAGACTGGTGAGCTTGCTGTCAGTGATAGGAAAGTTGCTGGAGAAGAAACTGAGGGATAGGATCTATTCCCATTTGGAAGAAAATGGGCTTATCAGTGATAGGCAGCATGGTTTTGTGCAGGGAAAGTCATGTCTTACAAACCAAATAGAATTATTTGAGGAAGTGATAAAGTTGATTGATTGGGAAAGGGCTGTAGATGTCACATACATGGACTTTAGTAAGGCGTTTGATTCGGTTCCCCATGGAAGGTAAAGTCTCATGGGGTCCAGGATATACGAGCGAAGTGGATAGAGAACAGGCTGGACAACAGGAAACAGAAAGAAATAGTGGAAGGGAGTTTCAAAAAATGGAGATCTGTGACCAGTGTTGTTCCAGAGAGATCCATGCTGAGACCACTGTTGTTTGTGATATACATAAATTAATTTGAAGGTAGGTATAGGTGGCCTAAATAGCACGTTTGCAGATGACACAAGGATTGGTGGAGTAGCAGATAGTGAAGGGGACTGTCAAAGAATACAGCAGAATATAGATAGATTGGAGAGTTGGGCAGAGAAAAGGCAGGTGCCGTTCAATCCAGGCAAATGCAGAGGTGATGCATTTTGGAAGATCCAGATCAAGAGCGAACTATATCGTAAATTGAAATGTCCTGCAGAAAGTTGATGTACAAAGAGATCTGGGCGTTCAGGTCTGAAGGTAACAACGCAAGTCAATAGAGTGGTCAAGAAGGCATATGGCATGCTTTTCTTCATTGGACGAAATATTGCATACAAGAGTTGGCAGGTCATGTTACAGTTTGCCACATTTGGAATACTGTGTACAGTTCTGGTCACCACATTACTAAATGGAAGTGGATGCTTTGGAAAGGGTGTAGAGGAGGTTCACCAGGATGTTACCTTGTATGGAGGGTGCTAGCTGCGAAGAGAGGTTGAGTAGATTAGGATCATTTTCATTAGAAAGACGGTGGTTGAGTGGGGACTTGATTGAGGTCTAAAAATCATGAGAGGTATAGACAGGATGGATAGTAAGAAGCTTTTTCCCAAAGTGGGGGACTCAATAACTAGGGGTCACGAGGTCAAAGTGAGGGGGAAATGTTTAGGGAGATATACTTGGAAAGTTATTTACGCAGAGGGTGGTGGGGGCCTGTAACGTGTTACCAGCGGACGTGGCCGAGGTGGGCACGATAGCATCATTTAAGATATATCTCGATAGATACATGAATAGGCAGGGAGCAAAGGGATACAGATCCTTAGAAAATAGGCATTAGGTTTCAATAGAGAATCTAGATCGGCCCAGGCTTGTAAGGCCCGAAAGGCCTTTCCTTGTGCTGTAATTTTCTATGTTTGTTTTGTTTCTTTTTCCAAATCTCTCCTCCCCCAACCGATCCCAGATCCGACCCTTCAACTCATCATACCTCTCTTAATCTGTCCTACCTGTCCATTTTCCTTCCCACCCATCCGCTCCACCCTTTCCAATGATCTCTCATAGTCACACCCCCACCTTCATCTACCTATCACCTTCCCAACTACCTCTAACATGGTAGCTCAGTGGTTAGCACTGCTGCCTCACAGCGTGAGGGACCTGAGTTCGATTCAACCTTGGCTAACTGTCTGTGTGGAACTTGCACATTCTCTCCTTATCTGCGTGGGTTTCCTCTGGGTGCTCCCACAGTCCAAAGATGTGCAGGTCAGGTGAATTGGCCATACTAAATTGCCCATAGTGTTAGGTACCTTAGTCAAAGGGAAATGGGTCTGGGTGGGTTACTCTTTGGAGGGTCGATGTGGACTTGTTGGACCGAAGGACCTGTTTCCACACTGTAGGGAATCTAATCTACCACAGCCCTACCCCCACCCTCCTATTTATCTCTCAGCACCCCCTTTCCAGCTCCACATTTCTGATAATGGTGCTTATGCCCAATACATCATCTCTCCTGCTCCTTGGATGCTGCCTGACCTGCAGCACTTTTCCAGCACCTCACCTTTTGACTCTGACTCTCCAACATCTGCAGTCCACACTTCCTCTCAATCTCAAGTGCGTATCTAAATAATGAGGGCTTCTGACTCTCCCAACCTTACAGACAGTGAGATCTGGATTGAAGCAACACTTAGATATTCACTTGTATTGTCAGTGGGCCAAAAGCTGGAAAATGGGATTATTTTCATCAAATATTTGTTGTGTGGATTTGACACAAAGAACTCAGTGGCCCCTTTCCATAAGGGTGAGTGTCTGTGATAAGTTTACCACTGGTAACAAGGATACAGGGAGGTATAATGGAAAAACAAAATTAGAGATTATGGATCAACATGATGGTGATTAAAGTAGTTCTATGTGTGTGGATCCCTGTCCTCTGACACTGTTCACCCAAAGGATGAACAATGTGCATATAGTATTCATGCCTGAGCCTGACATAAATCACTCCGGTGCAGTGGTAGTGTCCCTATCTCTGAACCAGGGGTCTCAGTTTAAATCCCACCTGCTCCAGAAGTTTGTCATAAAATCTCTGAATAAGTGGATTAGGGACATGTCAACAAATAGAATCCTTATGGGCAGCACGGTGGCCCAATGGTTAGCACTGCAGCCTCACAGCACCAGGTTTGATTCCAACCTTGGGTGACTGCCTGTGTGGAGTTTGCACATCTCCCCATGTCTGCAAGTGTTTCCTTTGGGTGTTCCGGTTTCCTTCTATAATCCAAAGGTGTGCAGGTTAAGTTGTTTGGCCATGCTATATTTCCCATGGCGTCCGGGGATGTGCACGCTAGGTGGATTAGTCATGGCAAACGCGGGGGTTACAAGGATGGCATAGGGGGCTAGCTGCTTTTCATAGAGTTGGTGCAGACGCAATGGGATGAATGGTGTTTTTCATCATAGGGATTCTATGATTACAATGCAGAAAGAGACTATTCAGCCCATTGAGTTTATACCGATTCTGTGAAGAGCATCACACCCAATCCCTTCATGGGGTTTTTAACATGGCTAACTCACCTAACCTGCACACCACTAGATTCTGCGGGCAATTTTTAGCATGGCCAGTTCACCTAACACACAATCTTTGGACTGTTCTGTGTTCTGTTGAAAACAACTTCAAGCTGTTCAAACATCTCCTCTGCATTTGCTGTTGGTGTTTGGAAATTTATTTTTCACAAACTCTATTTCCCATAACTCTTTTGAAATAATCGGTTTTTAGTTGGTAATTAACAGCGAAATGGAAGACTTTGGCAAGAGGACATTGTGAAACAGAAGCAAATCTCCTGGCTATTGCAGTAATAGACCACTTTATATAAATGTTTTGGGAAACAAAACCCTCTTTATTTTTTTTTAACTCAATTGGTCAGCAGTTATATCTGAGAGGGTTTGGGTATGGGAGTGCAACACAGGAGATTCTCTACTGAACTCCCACTCTGGGGGCAATCAAGAGGAGGTTGATACCCTGAGGATATTTCCACTTGCCTGGGAGACAGAAACATGTGACCACAGTTTCACAAGAACAATTCATCCTTTTAAGGCAAATGTGTGAAGAGATTATTTTTCTTGGGTTGTGGGGGTGGAGGAGGTGTGGCATTCTCTTCACCAGAGCAAGAGGAGGCTGTGTGGTTGAGATTATTGATGATTGTATACAGTAGGATTTTGGTATTCAAGGGACTGCAGGGTTAGGAACATAGAAACTATGAAATGAGGAGCATTTCAGCCTTTCAGCCATTCAGCCTTTTGAGCATTCTCCAGCTGATTGTCCAATTCAATAGCCTGTTCCTGCTTTCTCCCCATATCATTTGATCCCTTTAGCCCAAGTGCTATATCTAGCTCCTTCCTGAAATCATGCAATGTTTTGGCCTTGACCACTTTCTGTGGTAGTGAATTCTGCAGGCTCACCACTCTCTAGGTTAAAAAAAAATTCCGCCTCATCTCAATCGTAAATGGTTTATCCAAATTCTTAGTCAATGACCTCTCATTCTGGACTCTCCCACCATCAGGAACAACCTTCCTGCATCTACCTCCTCCCATCCTGTTAGAATTTTATAGGTGTCCATTAGATCGTCCCTCATTTATCTGGACAAATGTGATGCTAATTGATTCAACTTACCCTCATCCATCTGTCCTACCATCCCAGTAATCAGACTGGTAAACCATTGCTGCACTCCCTCTGCAGCAAGAACATCCTTCCTCAGATTAGGGAGCAAAACTGCTCACAGTATCGCAGGTGTGGTCTCACCAAGGCTCTGTACAATTGCAGCCACACATCCCTGCTCCTGTATAGAGATGAAGGCCAATGTACAACAATAACCATTTGCCTTCTTTATCACCTGCTGCATCTTCATGCTTACCGTCTAATGTATGAGCGCACCCAGGTCTTGTTGCACGCTCTCCTCTTTCATTTCATGGCTTGTTCAGGTCATCATCTGCCTTCCCACATTTATCCACATTATACTGCATCTGACATGTTTTGCCTATTGACTGAGTTTGTCCAATTCACACTGAAGCATCTCGATGGTCTCCTCCCAGCTCACCTTCCCACCCAGCTTTGTGTCATCTGCAAACTTACAGATATTCCATCTACATCCCTCATGTAAACCATCTAAAGATTATCAGGAACAGGCAGGAATGTTCAACTGAGACCACAACCCAATCAACCATGATCTAATTGAAAGATGGAATCATAATCATGGAGCATGAAAACAAACTCTTTGGTCCAACAAGTCAATGCCGACCATGTTCCATAACTAAGCTAGTCCCACCTGCCTGTGTTTGACCCATACCCCTCCAAACCTTCCCTATTCACAAACCTATCCAAATGTCTTTAAACGTTGTGACTGTATGTGCACCCATGACGTCTTCTGGCAGTTCATTCCACACACAAATCACTCTCCTTAAAAACAGTTGCCCGTCATGTCCTTTCTGAAGCTTTCTCCTCTCATCTCCAAAGTAGTTTTGAACTCAATCATCCTGGGGAAAAGACCCTTGCTATTCACCTTATTTTTGACACTCAATTTTATAAATCTTGAAAAGATGAAAAAATTTCCAGCCTATTTAGCCTGTTTTTATAAGTCAAACTCTCCATTGCCAGCAACATCCTGGTCAATATTTTCTGAACCCTCGACCATTTAATAATATCCTTCCTGTAATCAGATGACCAGAACTCGTCACAGTACTTGAGAAGAGGCCTCACCAATGTCTTGTACAAACTCAACATGATGTCCCAACTCCCATACTCAGTGGTCTGAGCAATGAAGGCAAGCATGCTAAAAAGTGTCTTACCCAACCTTTTGATACAACCTTTAAAGAATTACGAACCTGAACCCTAGATCTTTCTGTTCTCCAACACTGCCCTGTAAAACCTCTCAGTTATCCAAGAGCGGATATAAAGGGTGAAATGACCCAATGCTGCTTCAAAGTGCTCAGTCCTACCTCCCTAACTCTGACAGGAGGTAACAGCCAGTGAATGCACACGTTTGGAACAATCTGAGACTCATTACCGGCAAAGCCAGTCGAGGGTGAGCCTCTCCCCCATTTAAAAAATCAGGAACAAGCACACCTGAGTACTTGGAATTAACCAAAAGTGTTTTTGGGCCAAGAACTGAGAAGTCAGATAAGGCAGTTAGTTTGGTTAGTGCAGAGATAATGGTCAGGCAGGCTCTTTTCAAGCTGTGCTCTGGGTAATAACTTTTAATTTTTTCCAAGACTTGGACATGCCTGGCTGGGCCAGCCTTTATTGCCTGTCCTTAGATGTCCCTTGAGAAGTTGGGGGTGCGCTGCCTTCTTGAACCGCTGCAGTCCATGTGCTGTAGATAGACCCACAACTCTTAGGGAGAGAATTCCAGGATTTTGACTGAGTGACACTGAAGGAACAGCAATTCCTGTGACTAAATATGACTTCAAAACTGCTGTAAACATCATAGGATCGACTATTTTAGGCCCTTTAATTTATTTATCTCATTCCTTTTCTCTTAATATTCCCCTTGACCCTTTTCTCCTCTTTTCTGATGGATTAAACATTGATAAATGTCACATTCCTGTTGGTTTTCACCCAAATGACAGAAATGAGACCCTTGATGAAGAGTCTGGAAGAATTAGAGTCTTTTCACTTTGGAGTCACAGCACGACAGAGAATGGGGTGACACTGGGAAGACATTTAGCGAGCTCTCTGATTGAAACACTGCAGGGAATTAATGCTGGTCTTTCTGATAAGTTTTTACCTGGTCCGGATAAGGAGTTTGGAGTCTTGCTCTCCTAACTCTGAATGCTGAGGGCAGCTACAGACCTGCATCAGCCCTGACCAGGATGAGGCACTTCAGTAACTACCCTCTCTCATTCAAAGCCATGATTGAAGACTTCCTTTTCCCCCTTTTGCAGGAACCAACTGCTCATTGTTTTGTGTTGAAACCACAAGTCTGCTATGTTTTACCCACTTCTTCTTTTTTCAGGTTTTTTATTCAATGTCTTCAGTTGAGATTTCTCAACTTATGTAAAATTCAGAAAATTTTGCTTTCTTATCAAAGTTCCTTTTTTGCTCCTATTTCAGTGTTGCTGGTCTTTTGAAGTTCTTTCTTCCACTTCAAACTTCCATCTACTTGATAAAATATGTTCCCTGTGTTCTCACCAACTGACAGTTTGTGAGTCACTCCAAAAGCTTGTAATTTCAAATAAACCTGTTGGACTATAAGTCGTGTGACTTCTGACAATAGGACAATGGCTGATCAGATTTCTTTTGATCATCACTCGTGGGAGGTGGCTAGGCCAGCATTTATTACCGTCCCTAATGGATCTGAGGGCAATTAAGAGTCCATTGCATTGCTGTGGGTCTGGAGTCACATTTGGCCTGACCAGGTAAGGACATTAGTGAACCAGATAGGTTTTTCCAACAATAGTTTCATGGTTATCATGGCTTTTTTTTAGAGTCAAGAAGAAGTCTGTGGGTGAAGCTTCTTATCATGTATTAGGTCATGTGTTAGGTCAATCGGCCAAATTTAAACTGTGAAAGCCATCATGAGTCAGAGAGGTTGTCGCTAATCTAGGACTGCTTTTTTTTTATTCATGTAGTGGATGTGGGTGTCACTGGCTAGGCCATTTCCCATCCATAATTGCCCACAGGGCAGTTGAAAATCAACCAAATTTCTGTGGGTCTAGACCAGGCCAGGCTAGGTAAGGATGGCAGATTTCCTTCCTTAAAGGACATTTGTGAACCACATGGATATTTCCAACAATCAGCAACAGCTTCATTTTACAACAACAGAGGGAGAGGTGACAGCGAGGACCAGGGAGCTGCCAGGAATATATTTGGGCAGTGGCTGTACCCGAGACACTACACATGTATCTCCCACCCATCCTCCTCCTCTAACAAAAAGAAAGGACTCTGGTGTGATGATAAGGTCAGGCTTTTCTATTTCCATTTCTTTTGTATTGAGTAATTGGTTACAAATATACATTCTTTTTTATTTATCTATTATCTGCAATTGAAAAATTCAGAGAATTACGAGAAATTATTTAACTCATACATTTGTATAAAGTAATACAGTAATTAACTTAGTGGAGATGTCTGGGTAGGTGAAGTGCTGTAGGTGTATGATGTGAGAGTTGGCTGATCCCATTATGAATGGCAGTGACTATCTGCAACAAGTGTTGGAGGAACTCCAGCTCAGAGTTGATGATCTGGAATCTGAGCTTCAAATACTGCGGCACATCCCGGAGGGGAGAGTTACCTGGACACTTTGTTTCAGGAGGCAGTCACACCTGGTAGATTATGTAATTCAAATTCAGTTAGTGATCAGGGACAACAGGGAGTAATTGCAAGTGAGGCAGGTAGGGGGATCCTGAGTTCAGGAATAGAGGAGCCTCGACTTTAGACCTTATCCATCAGGTATGAGATACTTGCTTCCTGTGGAGATGAGGAATAGGGCTGCGGGGAGGATGAGCTAGCTGACTGCGGCACCATGGTACAAAAGACCATTCAAGAGTGGGAAGCAAAAAGGCGAATGGTAGTCATAGGGGATTCTATAATTAGGGGGACAGATAGTATTCTTTGCGAGCCGGATCGGGAGTCCCACATGGTGTGTTGCCTACCCGGTGCCAGGGTGCAGGACATATCCAACTGGCTTGAAAGGATATTGGAGCAGGAGGGTGAGGATCCAGTTGTTGCACATTGGGACAAACAACATCGGCAAGGCTAGGATGGAGGACCTGTTTGGCGATTATCAAGCACTAGGAACGAAATTAAGAAACAGGTCCTCGAGGGTCATAATCTCTGGATTACTGCCTGAGCCATTGCAAATTGGCTTAGGGATAAGAAAATTAAGGCAGTAAACATGTGGCTAAGGGGCTGGTGTGGGAAAGAGGGGTTCCATTTCATGGGGCATTGACATCAGTTTTGGAACCGGGGGGTGTGGGGGGTGGATCTGTAACATTGGGATGGTCTCCATCTGAACCGATCTGGAACCAGTGTTCTAGCGAAAAGGATAAATAAGGTGGTCAGTAGGATTTTAAACTAGTGAGCTGGGGGAAGGGAGAGGGAAAGACGACAGGAGGTATGATGTTAAATAAAAAAAGTAAGCAGCAAGTTAACATGTGTGCAGGAGGATTAAAGTCCAAGGCAGACTATGAAAGAAGTAGAAAGGAAGGATAACTCAGGAAATATTATATGAGATGTTGCAAATTGTGAGGGTAAGCAAGCTAGCATAAAAGGCACTTTACCTGAATGCTCATAGCATTTGTAACAAGGTCGATGACTTAATGACACAAATCATCGCGAATGAGTGTGATTTGGTAACTATTACAGAAAATGGTTACAGATGGTCACAACTAGGAATTAAATATTCAAGGGTACCAGAGTATTCAGAAGGACAGACAGGAAGGTAAGGGTGATGGTGTAGCTCTCTTATTTAAGGACGATATCAGGGCGTTGCTGTGCGATGATATAGCTTCTATGGAGAATGAGTTTGAATCCATTTGGGTGGAAATTAGAAATTCTAAGAAGAAAGAGTCACTGATAGGTGTAATCTATAGGCCACAATATAATAACATCACATTGGGGTGGGCAATAAACAAAGAGTAGCTAATGCCTGTAAAAATGGTACCACTACCAGCATGAGGGATTTTAATCTGCATGTAGTTTGGTCGAACCAACAGGGCCAGGGTAGCCTTGAGGAGAGTATCCGTGATAGTTTTCTTGAACAGTAGGTAATGGAACTGACAAGGGAGCAAGATGTCCTAGATCGGGTCCTGTGTAATGAGACAGGAATAATTAATGACCTCATAGTTAGGGATCCTCTTGGAACAGCAATCACAATATGGTTGAGGTTTGTATACACATGGAGAGTTCGAAGATAAAGTCCAATACCAGGGTCCTGTGCTTAACCAAGGGAAACTACAGTAGAATGAGGGAGGACTTGGCTAAAGTCGACTTGAAACAAAGATTTTATGGTAGGACAGTTGACGAGCAGTGGAGGACTTGCAAAGCAGTTTTTCAAAATGCTCAGCAAAAGTATATTCCAGTGAAAAGGAAGGACTGTAAAAAAAGGGTCAATCTGACCTGGGTGTCTAAGGAAACAAGAGATGGTATCAAATTTAAAGAGAAGGTATACAAAATGATCAGGGGGAAATGAAAAGATTGTTAAAGATTTAAAGGTCAACAGTAAGCCACAAAAAAAGCTGTAAAGAAAAGTAAGATAGATTATGAGAATAAACTAGCTCAGAATATAAAGACAGTTGGTGAAAGTTTATATAAATATATAAAATGAAAAAGACTGGCTAAAGTAAATGTTGGCCCTTTAAAGGATGAGAAGGGGAATTTTGTTATGGGATATGATGAAATGGCCGAGGCATTGGATAGGTATTTTGTATCGGTCTTCACAGTGAAGAACACTAACAACACATCAGTAATTGACAAAGAAATGAAGGTAAAAGTGAGGACTGCAGATGCTGGAAATCAGACTCTAGATTAGAGTGGTGCTGGAAAAGCACAGCCGGTCGGGCAGCATCCGAGGGGCAGGAATATCACACAGGTCCCTCTGCATTGTATGACCTGAGATGTCACCTTTATACCTTCATCAGGACTCCTGATGAAGGGCTTTTACCCAAAACGTCAATTTTCCTGCTCCTCGGAGGCTGCCTGACCGGTTGTGATTTTCCAACACCACTCTAATCTAGAAAGAGATGAAGGTAGATGAGGACCTGGAAACAATCATTATTACTGTTATGACACGGGGTAAACCGTCCTGCTTAATTTAAAACCAGCAACACAGAAAAGTTTCGTTCCGTGCAGTAATCTGTAGTAATTTGAGTGGCCAAGAACTACTTAAAGTAAAAATTAGCAACTTTATTTCTTGAAGTATAACAGAGAATAATTAACTAATGACTATTTACGATTCCTTCAGCTAACCTATCCTTGACATTCCCTTCTATGATACTAGTTTGATAAAATTCCCAATTAAGTTTTACAGAAAAATTCAAATTTTAAAACCAGCCAGCAGCGGAATCTTCTCTTTGTCTTCGTCGGTAGATTGGCTCTCCAGGTCAGTGTTAAGGTTTTTCTCTGTGCAAACTCCTTCTCGAGACAGGTACCTTGAGAGAGTTCACATTAGCAGTCTACATCTGTTGGTCTGGTGGCAGTTCTTCTCCCAACAGTTCAATTTTCCCCGGTCTTATACCCCAAAGCATTGGATTGTGCCATTGGCTTTTAAGACTGTCAATATACTCAATTCAAACTTGATTGGAATTTGATATTTTTCAGGGTATAATTTAAACTGATTGGCCTAATTTGAATCTGCTTTTGTTGTTTCCAGGCAACCAGCTACCCCAATAGCTGGAGTACATGTTACATTGTTCCTTATCGAGAACCACTTGGTGCTATCACTGCTAGCTTTTACTCTCTTAAAAGCCCACGTCTTCATAACATTATGGAAAAGGTAGTGTTCAGCAAGTTAATGAGCTAAGGATTGATAAGTCTCCTGGCCCTGATGGAATGCATCCCAGGGTACTAAAAGAGATGGCGGGGGAAATACCAAGTGCACTGACAGTAATTTTCCAAAATTCGCTGGACTCTTGGGCAGTCCCAGCAGATTGAAACAGCAAATGTGATGCCACTGTTTGAAAAGGGATGTCGATAAAAGACAAGGAATTATAGAGTGGTTAACTTAATCTCTGTAGTGGGGAAGATGCTTGAGTCTGTTATCAAGAAAGAAATAGCGAGGCATTGTCCTCTTGGGCAAATGCAGCATGGATTCATGAAGGCAGGTCATGCTTGACTAATCTTCTGGAATTCTATAAAGACTTTGCAAACACGGTGGACAACGGGGACACAGTTGTTGTGGTGTACCTAGATTTCCAAAAAGCCTTCAAAAAGGTGCCACATAAGAGGCTGCTGCATAAGATAAGGATGCATGACATTAGGGGTAGAGTATCAGCATGGATAGAGGATTAGTTGACTAACAGGAAGCAAAGAGTGGGGATAATCTTCAGGCCGGCAATCAGTGAATAGTGGTGTGCCTCAGGGATCGGTGTTAGGACCACAATTATTTACAATTTATATAAATGGTTTGGAGTTGGGGACCACATGTATGGTGTCAAAGTTTGCACATGACACTAAGATGAGTGGCAGAGCAAAGTGTGCAGGGGACTGTGAAACTTTGCTGAGGAACATGGATACATTGAATGAGTGGGCAAAGGTCTGGCAGATGGCCTACAATGTTAATAAATGTGAAGTCATCCATTTTGTTAGGAGGAACAGTAAAAAAGATTATTACTTGAATGGTAAAAAGTTGCAGCACACTGCTGTGCAGGGGGACCTGGGTGTCCTTGTGCATGAATCACAGAAGGTTGGTCTGCAGGTGCAACAAGTGATTCGGAAGGCAAATGGAATTTTGTCCTTCATCGTTAAAGTTTAGAACATAGAACATAGACCGTTACAGTGCAGTACAGGCCCTTCGACCCCCAATATTGCGCCGACCTGTGAAAGTCATCTGATGCCCTTCTAACCTACACCGTTCCATTATTATCCATATGTATGACCAATTAGGTAAAAAGAATGACTGCAGATGCTGGAAACCAGATTCTGGATTAGTGGTGCTGGAAGAGCACAGTAGTTCAGGCAGCATCCGAGGAGCAGTCATGCTGCCTGAACTGCTGTGCTCTTCCAGCACCACTAATCCAGAATATGTATGACTAATGCCCATTTAAATTACCTTAACATCGGCAAGTCTACTACTGTTGCAGGCAGACTGTTCCATGCCCCTACTACTCTCTGAATAAAGAAACTATCCCTGATATCTGTCCTAAATCTATCACTGCTCAATTTAAAACTACATCCCCTTGTGTTAGCCTTCACCATCTGAGGAAAAAGGCTCTCACTGTCCACTCAATCTAACCTTCTGATTATCTTATATGTCTCGATTAAGTAACGTCTCAACTTTCTTCTATTCAACGAAACAGCCTCAGTTCCCTCAGCTTTTCCTTGTAAGACCTTCCTTCCATATCAGGCAACATCCTCGTAAATCTCCTCTGAACCCTTTCCAAAGCTTCCACATCCTTCCTATAGTGCCATGATCAGAACTGCAAACAATAGTCCAGTTGCAGCCTTACCAATGTCTCGGACAGCTGAAGCATGACCTTGTGGCTCAGAAATTCAATCTCCCTACCAATAAACGGCAACACACCATATGCCTTCTTAACAACCCTATCAACTTGGGTGGCAACTTTCAGGGATTTATGCACCTGGACACCGAGATCTCTCTGTTCATCTGCACTGCCAAGAATTTTACCATTAGCCCAGTACTTTGCATTCCTGTTACTTATCCCAAAGTGAACTACCTCACATTTTTCTGCATTAAACTTCTTGCCACTTCTTAGACCAGCTCTGCATTTTATCTATGTCTCTCTATATAACCCACAACATCCTTCGGCACTATCCATAACTCTGCCTACTTTAGTGTCATCTGCAAATTTACTAACCCATCCTTCTACGCCATCCTCCAGATCATTTATAAAAATGACAAACAGCAATGGCCCCAAGACAAATCCTTATGGCACACCACTGGTAACTGAGCTCCAGGATGAATATTTCCCATCAACAAGCACCCTCTATCTTCTTTCAGCTAGCCAATGTCTGATCCAAACCACTTAGTCACCTTCAATCCTGAAATTCTGTAATTTGTGCAATAACATACCATGTGGAAACTTATCAAAAACCTTACTGAAGTCCATATACACCACATCAACAGCCTTAAAAAGCAGGGTTTCAAAGCAGAGAAGTAGTGTTGTTGCTGTACAAGGTACTGGTGAGACCATGCCTGGAGTACTGTGTGCAGATTTGGTCTCCTTACTTGAGAAAGGATGTACTGGCACTGGAGGGGGTGCAGAGGAGGTTCACTGGGCTGATTCTGAAGTTGAGGGGGTTGGCTTTTGGGGAGAGACTGAGAAGGCTGGGATTATATTCATTGGAAGTTAGAAGAATTAGAGGGGGAGTCTTATAGAAACATATAACATTATGAAGGGAATTGATAAAATAGAAGTAGAGAGGATGTTTCCACTGGCGGGTGAAACTAGGACAAGAGGGCATAGCCTTAAAATTAGGGGGAGCAGATTTAGGACTGAATTGAAAAGGAACTTCTTCACCCAGAGGGTTGTTAATCTATGAAATTCCTTGCCCAGTGAAGTAGTTGACACGACTTTAGTAAATATTTTTAAAGCTAAAGTAGATTTTTTTTGAAAAATAAAGGAATTAAGGATTACGGTGAGAGGACGGGTAAGTGGATCTGAGGCCATGAAAAGGTCAGCCATGATTGTATTGAATGGTGAAGCAGGCTCAAGGGGCCAGATGGCCTACTCCTGCTCCTTGTTCTTCTGTTCTTATGTCCATGACCAACATTAGACTCTTAATTATAGATATTTTTACTGAATTAAAATTTAGTAAGAGGTGATAATTGACCAAAGTTGAAACAAGGTAAGAGAGAAAGATGTTTATAGAGGAAGTGAAAAACAGACCATAGCAGGAAGGGATGGACGAAGCAAATCTAAATGTATATGGGCAAATAAGTCGATAAGCTGCAAAATTACAATACAATCTTACCTCAATACACTTTGCATTCAAAGTAAAAAAGAAAGACCGGAAGCTGGTAAGCAATGATGTGGTCGCTCTGTTAGCCAGTGCTGGTATTATTAGAATGCAGAACCCTGAACAAAGTTCTACATCTCACATAGGTTTGTGTCGAGTTAAGAAATGATGATTGTTATCATGGCATTGTTTCCAGAAGATTATTTTTGAGGTTTCTCATCTGTTCTGATCTTAGTTATTTTCTATTCACAGATCAGGATACATTAGATTAGATTACTTTACAGTGTGGAAACAGGCCCTTCGGCCCAACAAGTCCACACCGACCCGCCGAAGCGCAACCCACCCATACCCCTAACCTAACACTACGGGCAATTTAGCATGGCCAATTCACCTGACCTGCACATCTTTGGGCTGTGGGAGGAAACCGGAGCACCCGGAGGAAACCCACGCAGACACGGGGAGAACGTGCAAACTCCACACAGACAGTGGAGAAACACGTAGGGAAGAATTACATATATTGTATGCCAAGACAGTGTTGATAGCTTGGTAAGTAGACAGTGGATGGATAGATTTGATTGGCCAGTCTTTTGGATATTTGGCCTCCATGTGTGTCAGAACACTGGCACTGAAACTCATATACCACATTGTTAATTTGTGTGGTAGACAGAGTGCCTTTCTGCCTCAATGTCAATGTCCTGTTATTTGTGAACACCACTCGTGTTGCTCCTGTACAGCAGCAGTGAGAAACAGCTAGCTTCACCTGTCACTTCAGCTGTTTGCAACAAAGTAAAGAGCCTGTCCTTTCCCAACCAGCCTCTGCTTGAAAAACACATTTCAAACATTTGATGTAATTGACCATTGAACAGCATTTGTTAAATAAACATGAGTGTACCAAGGCTTACTCTGCCAATCAATCTAGGATTGTCAGTCGGCCTTGTTATGAAAACTACATACATCAGTATGCCGTGCCCTTTACTTCACATGCAGAAAGAATAGGAACATACATTATGCCCTTTGCAACTTGAAAAAAAATTGACATTCATTTTCTGGTTAATTGCTCAGGCTGTTGCAGTTACCAAACAGAATCGCCTTGCCTGATTTAAATTGAAACAAAGTTTGGTGATTAATTGTCAATCATCATCTAACTGGTACATTATTGATGGCAACATGTAAATCAGAGTCAAATTATCAACCAATCAGTATTCTCCTTTCACACGGAATGAAAAAAGATTTCCCCTTTATTTTGGTAATTCTTGTGAATTGTCCTGGTGAGCTCAACACAAAAAGTTTCACCAGAATGCATCTTATATCAGCAATTCTCAAGCTACTGAAGAGCTGTGAAGATATAAGACATGCTATGGATAAAGGGAACCAGTGGAGGTACTGTACTCAGATTTCCAGTAAGCACTTGGTCAGGTGCAACTTGAGGTTATTGTGGAAAATAGAAAGCTCCTGAGAAAGGAGGTGACGTGATTAGTTGAATAGAAGCTTGGCTAGCTAACAGGGAACAGAAAACAGGTGTACATGGAGAATTGGTTTTGGTTTGGCAAGGAGTAATGCATGGGGAGTCTCAGGAATCAGCACTGGGGCCTGAACTTTTTAAAATGCATATAAATTAAGGGACAGAAGTTACTGTAGATGTAATTACTGGTGAAGAGTAGACAAGTAAGTTGGGAAAAGGACCAAAGGAGGTTAAATTGGTTAAATGAGTTGACAAAGATCTGTCAAATGGTGTGTAAAATTTGAAAATGTCCTTTTTGGCAGGAAGAATAACAAAAGTATGTTATCAAAAGGTGAGCTGTTGGATGCCTTCATACAGAATTGCACAAGTTTAGTTTTCAGATATAGCAAGCAATTAGGAAGGCTAATAGAATGTTATCATTTATCCTGAGAGGAGTTGAATACTAATTTAGGAAGGTGATGCTTCAGTTATATAGGGAACTGATGCAGTAACATCTAGAGTACTGTGGTATTTCCTTATTTAAAGAAATGTGTTGGAAGTAATTCAAAGACTTTTACTAGACTAAAACACCTGGAAAAGACAGATTGACTTATGAAGAATGGTTAGACTTCAGGAAACTGGACTTTGAAAGAGTAAGAAGTGACTTAATTGAAATGTAAGATCCTGAGGAGAAAAAAGGTAAAAACAATGCCTGCAGATGCTGGAAACCAGATTCTGGATTAGTGGTGCTGAAAGAGTACAGCAGTTCAGGCAGCATCCAATGTGCAGCGAAATCGACGTTTTGGGCAAAAAGCCCTTCATCAGGAATGAGCAGATGCTGGAAACCAGATTCTGGATTAGTGGTGCTGAAAGAGTACAGCAGTTCAGGCAGCATCCAATGTGCAGCGAAATCGACGTTTTGGGCAAAAAGCCCTTCATCAGGAATGAAGGCAGAGAGCCTGAAGTGTGAAGAGATAAGC